>NW_017259213.1:3063245-3089068 GCF_001594045.1 Atta colombica | reverse complement strand
TAATGATTTTAATATTAATGATTTAATATTAATGATTTTAATAATTAACAAATATTAAAAAAATTTTTATTTTATACATGATCCTGATCAATTTTTCAATATTAACTCTGCAATCGTTTATCATTTGATGTGTCTATATTTGAAAAAAATATTTTTAAAATATCTTTATTATATAGAAGCGTTTGATTGTATTATCTGTTATATTTTTATAACCATAAACATGTAAACATGTAAATAATAAGAGAAAATATTCTTTATATACTAAGTACAAAGTATGGAATAAAGATTCTTATGAATTATTTGTGTTAGAAAAACGGCGACCAAAAATTTGTTCATGTGAAAGTTATCGTATACATTTTTCCAAGGAAAAATCCACGCCCACATGATTCTTGCTTATCGAGCGTTAGCAATAAATATACTGTTACGTTCGTTATTAATTATAGAAGGAATTTTACTTCATTTAGCTATTGTTTATTGCATGACAAGAAAATATTTCTCTTTGTAATTATCAATTGATACATAACATACATCTATATTTATATGTTTAAAAATTTCTTCTAAACATTAGTAATCTTTACTCTTTCACGAAAGGCTCTACAGGAGATCAAAATTTCAGAAAAAGAAAATTCGAGTTCTCGTGATATCTTTGATGCATGTATAAGTCAGATATAGAGATCGACGATGGAAAACGGAAGGAAGCATAACCGCATCCAGCCGATTTCCGACGTTGCAAGTGGGACATGTTAGAGCAATACGAGGTGTACAAAAGGCCGTTATGTTAGCAATGCATTGCGAAACGACGAAGAGGAAATGGGTCAAACGATTCAGCTGTCAGCTCCCGCGGTTCTCTTGTAGTAAACGCATGAAGAGACGCAGAAGGAAGATAGTCGCGTTGAATACATTCTGAAGAGGCTACTTGCTTGACCAACAGCTTAGGCTTGAGTGCTCGAATGATAAGTATCATGTTGAGATTGATTTTCCAAAAGCCACGAGAGTTATACACGACCAAGTTATGCGTGTCACTATTCTTGTTTTAAAATATATAAAACAAATTTTTATAATAATTAAAACTAAGTTAACTAATGTCTACAACTTACAAGCAATAAATCTTCGCTTTTGCATATACAATAAATATTTGAAGAAAAACTTATATATAATCAACTTTAATTATTTAAAAAGTATTTTTAAAAGAAATTTTAAACGGTAAAATAATTATTCTATTTTTTGTAAAAATGTATATACACTGAGAAAAATGTTCTGGATGTATCAACAAGAAGTACAAACAAATACACGCATTCTGATCATATCAATCAGAATTCTGATGATTAAATTTCTGATTATCTCAATTAGAATCTTTGATAGATTTAACTATAAATGTCTGATTTATAATTAACCTCTGTGGTGAATTTATAATTAATCTTTGTAGAATTCCAATTAATGTAACCAGACATTTTTTCCAGTGTATGAAATCATTCATATTTTACATGAAATTTATTATTATAGTTTTATTTTGTATAGAGTTTTGTCTAGTAATATATGTATAATTAATTATAATTCAAACCTTAAATCATTGCGTTAAATAATTTTCATATAAGTTATTTCTGTTGCATTTATAAAAATGTAATTAGGCTTGCAATATTATTTCGATCGTATTTTTATAGAAAATTTATATAATCATGAAATATAAAACTCTATTATTCGTGGTAAAAAATCTACGAAATGCTTTCACGGAGTTAAGAGACTAGCGTAATCTCTTAAACCGTTTATTTTTTCACGCTTCATTCGGCACTCATAGTGATCTGTTTATTTTTTCATGCCACAGAAAAAGAGAATTGAGAATTATTTAGTAGCTCGGATCTAATGGCAATTTTCATGTTACGTTTTAAGAGAAAGTTATCAGATATTCGATTTTTACAATTACAACTTTCAATTATTAATATAGAAAAGAATATTCTGCGATAAAACGTAGAAAGAAAAAAATGTATTATCAAAGGTTTTCTCATATGAAATATTCGAGAATTACAAAAACGTTCTTTTTAATAAAAGACACAGATAATGTATAGAAGTATGTTAAATAAATATTCCATAAAAATATTAGCGGAATGTACGATATATGTAACATGATATTCGATAATATTCAAATATAACTTTAAAAATGACTACATACTCATAGTTGCGTGAAACGTCACGAGGAAACATTCGCACGTTTGGAACGGATCGATTACGAATGCCGGCGATATAACAGACCATCCAGTCTACAAAGAATAATATTCCCCAGATAGTTTTTTTTTCACGAAGATCGTAAAATGATACTATTCACTCTCGTAGCACGACGAAAGAGCTATTAATGTTCACTTGTAACATAAACCATTACGAATTTTCACGTTTATTCCCATGTTTTCCTTCGCGTAACGACGCGTGAGAGAATTTACAGCGTGCATTTTCGACGAGACTTCTGACGAGGATACAAGAGGGATGATCTTGCTTAAGAGTTCTCTTTTCGCTGTGGACGAACCGGGCCGAGCCCGCTTCTGAATTTGTCATTCGCTCACCAAGAAGATGAAAGAGAAAACGAGGTCGACGGTATACAAAAGGAAATGGGGCAGAGCGATGCAACAGAAGTTGCCACTCGGCAAGGGGAAAGAAGTAGTCGACACGACGCGACGCGATGCACGAATGTGTGATGTGAGTTTATTGCGAAAACTGGATTTCTCGCGACTGCACGCGAGAATAACAACAAGCGAATCGCAAACAACAGAAAACTGTCCTTTCCACAAACCCCAGGACTCCAGTGATGCACGATTAAATTACGTATGCATTAAAGTCCGCTCGGGGATACGGCGTCCTGGTTATTGCGAAGTCGTGCGACATTGTTTTGCACAGTGCGATTTATATCCCGGTAAGGTAAATTATATCCTTCACCAGGAGAAAGAGAGAGAGAGAGAGAGAGGGGGGTGGGGAGGGGGGAAGAAGAAGAGGAGGAAGAGATTTTATTATTATAAATATAATAAATGTAATTATTTTGCGTCAAGTGCGTCAAATTTTGTATAGCGGGATTTAATATTTCTGAAATAAAAAAAATTAATCTCATCACGATTATAAATTAAATTAGTATATCTTTTTATATATATAATTATTTTGCTTTACTTGGTTAAGTTCTTAAAAAAAAATTACTAATTTTAAATAGAAAAGAAACATTCAAAAATTTTACTTCATTGAAGGCTTATAATTCTCTTTAAAAAATTTCGTCAATTAGAAAAAGTGATTTTTTTTTTAGTTATATCTGCTATACGGAATCCAGAAATCAAGATTTGATATAAAATCATTTTGACACACAAGCGGTAATTGGATACTGACAATGACGGATTGACAATGTTTGAAAAAGATAGCCATTCCTTCCCATTAAAGAGAAATTCAAGTACTACGAGCAAACTTGAGGAAAGAATGGCGACCACGGTGACGTTTACGACCTGCAAAGAGATCCATTTCGTCGAGTGCATTTGAACGTTCGACAAATATCTCAAAGAAGGTGGTATGTTAGAGAAGGAAACTCTTAAGCGCTTGAAACTTCCCCAGATCCTCGAGTGCAGCTTTAAACACCAAGTACCCGTAAATTACGACCTATAAATTGCTACTTTCATGTATCACTAATAGAAGTACATATATATGTACAGGATGTTCGGTAACAAACGAGTTTGATAGTAAGTTTGATATTACTTCTCAAGTGCAACGGTGGCTTCTCCACCAAGATTTCATTAAACGCTCTGTTTTGTGAAAGCGTAATTTTCGACTGATGAATATCGATTGACGAGCACTTCAGTAAAGATCTCCATTTTTAACACGAACGCATGATTTATTGGAATTCTTTTTCTCTAGCTTAATACGTCCTATTTTAATCCCTTCTATTAAAAACGATCTTTCTTCTCGCGCATAATAAAAAATGGAATGGAGTAAAAAGAACCTTTGATTTATGCTGCGGTATGTATATCGGAAGAAGAGGTAAGTGAAAGAGTTGTGATGGTAGTAAAAACCGGAGGACCGTATCGAAACCGGTCGTTTTCTCCAACCAATTTCATTATGAGTTTGTGTATAGTAGAACAATCTTTCTTTTATCGTTAATTAATACGAATTTTATACACGAATGTTCTAATAAAATATATTTTGGATTTTCAATTCCGAAAAAACTTTTTATTTTTATGCAAAAGAATCATTTAATAAATGTTTTCGACAATAAAAATATAAAAATAGGCCAACTATTTAACCAAAAGGCAATTTGATGATATAAGTTTGAAACTTTTTAATACAAATTCATTATTGCTCCTATTTTCCTTAAAAGAAATCTTCCGATTTTCTTTCAATTATTTTTTTCATAATAATTCAAATCACCAACTAAGACGTAACATCTATCCGGCATGCAGCTAATCGATGACATCGCTCGCCCTCAATCGTCTATGAAACTGATTTCACTGAGCATGCTTGATATGATATCCTTTCGCCAGCGTGCGTTTTATCGATCTCGCGGAAATGAGATAAACTCGATTTATAAGGATCAACGATGATCAACTCTCTCACAGTACGCTTTGAACACGATGTCTCTCATATCTCGAATCACTAGTCGCGACACTTCTCCGCGCGTTCTCTTCTTTTTCTTCTTTTTTATTCTCCTTTTTTCTCCCGGGTGTCGGTTGCCCACACACGGCGTGAAGGGCGACGGTACGGACGGGCCTCCAGGAGCGGGTCGCAGCTGTCACATCCTTACTTCGGGATTCCTTTTATCCGCTCGCGCGTGTATGCGTGCGTGCGTACGTACATGCGTGCGCGCACTTGCGCTTCGCGCGAAACGCCGACTGAATGCGTGGCGGATCGGTAGGCCCCAACCGCTACGAAATCACAAGGTACAACGTACTTGCGGAGGGGAAGGGAGAAAAGGATGGAGAGGACGAGAATAATGGAACGGCGAGAGCCCAGCGCGCCGAGCGAAGCGGAAGCCGGCTTGCCGTGGGGCCCGTGGGACCCGTGAGGCCCTTCGTGCGAGACCAGCCGGGACCCCTCGGTCGATCCCGGCGCCGTTCGGTTCTTCTTAGAAAATCAGCAGCGGAGAACGGATCATGGGGCCAGATTGACCGGTAAGCACGGATACGTGGTTATCCGGAGTCGATCCAACATTTTCTCCCTTATCACAGATCCATTCTCTCTTTCAAATTACATTAATTAATCTCTTTCAATTGATAAATCCTTGTTTCCTCGATAAATATCTAAATTTCATGGATTACACCGTGTTACCATTCGTAATTCCTCAGCCGATGGTTCAATCAATGTCAAACAAAACGCTATCCACTCCATCATTTTGGTATTAAAGGGGCACGGGTTATGTAACGTTTGCGTTGCCGCGCTAATTGATAATTAATTAAATTGTCTATTGAAATTTTGATCGGGTGCATAAAGTCGCGTCTTGAGTAACACGGTTATTATCACTAATTGCCGTATCGCGGACAATTCAATTAACGTCGTGTTAAATACGTCACAGCGATCGACATTCGCCGGAGGACGGTTTATTTTCGCACCGTTTTTGTCGAATATTTTGACGTGAAAAAAAAAAATATTATTGATTCGTTCGTTATCGCGTGAGCGTGTTACGCGCGAATACACGCGCGTGTATGCGCATGGATAAACCAGGCAAGAATAAGCGGTGAGTAACGGCCGCGGACTCGTCAATTATAAATACGATTCAGCGGCTGCGCGCTAAAGTTTAATATTAACCGACTGTTCATTTATCACACATAGTTTATTTTATATACACACCGATGCGTGTACCGGCGCCGTATCGCTTTATCCATCGCTGAAACTAATCCGTTATTCATTTATTGCACTCGCTTATCTCCCTTGTATATGCTTACGCGCATTTACGTTCGTATAAGCCCTAATGAAGAAGCGCTTATGACCACCATCATTTTCCGCGTTTTATCCGCATATACTGGTACGAGAGGATATCGTATACGAGCAGTGGATGCGCGTAATCGTTTAAGAGGATCGATTTATTTAACCGGCAATTAATGCGTTATTGTCCGCTAAGTAGCTCGGATGCCAGCGACACTCGGGCGTAATTATAAATCGATACACGGGCATAAACTGCGATTGCACGTCGAACATACGATTATTGCGCGTTGTTAGAATGTGTAGGTAACATTTGCAAATGAGAGCGGCAGAGAAACGTGATGTAGCCAGAGTTTGAAGTATTACACGATGCGCGGCGTGAGTAAACTTGTAGATCCGGGTTCATCTTCAGAACAGACATGGTCGTTTGGATATGAAACCAATCTGACTTGCACAAGGAACACAAGGAGCATGCAATCTGTATACAATTTGCATTTTTCTTATGGACCACTTACGAAGACAAATTGTTATTGATTTATTTTATTCATCGCTTTCGTTTTAGTTTTTGACGTCAAAATAGCAGTCTCTCTTATTGATCTCATTAATTGCTTTTCAAAAATACCAAGTACCAATAATGTTCTTACGTCCATAAACTTTTGATTTAAATTACTGACGCAAGTGTCAGGAAAGATCTCATGTTCACTAAATATCACAATGGTTTCAATTAGAGCGTGATGTATTGCATTTCTTAATATCCTCTTTGTAATTCGTATCGTCGAACTACATTATAATATAATACTTCAGACGTCTCGCAAGTATCTTAATGTATTTGTCCGAACTGTATGAATTATGATCCTTTTATACTTGCAAAGTTCACTTCTTATAAACTTCTGACTTTGCAAACAATTCGTGGCATATAATAGCAATTTGTAGATTTTTTCCGTATATCCTAAACACTGACAGATTATAAAGCGGTATTCATAATCCGTTCTTATTTTAAGATTGAAGAACATTGTCTTTAGTAATGTTTTAAGATGCTAATACAGTTCTTTTTGATTGGTTCGTGACATCTTAAGACTGTACTTAGAAGAATTTAAAATGTAAATACTATTGAATATCGACCATAGATTTAGTTCAGAGACCAGATCGTATACGATGAATAGGTTATTTGCGTGGAATTGTAGCGATTTATTCAACAGTTTCGAAAGTATTTGAAACACTAGATAAAAACGGCTATAAAAGATATTTTTTTAGTTTCCCATTTTTCGAGTACAAGTTTCAATCTCTTTTGTTCGAATTTAATTTCGAATGTTACAAACACGCAAGAATATTTAATCAAGAAATTTTTAAACAAAATGAAAGTTTTTTTTTTGGTTCGAATATGTTCAAACATTGATAAAAAGTTCAAAAATCAAAATGATGATAAATTAAATTGGACATATCAAAACTCAAACTGACATTTGCCAGATTCGCAGATTTGCTAAAAAATCGAGAAATACTTCGTGTTTAAAAAATAAATTAAATTTTACAGCGATTAAATTTTTCACGCGATTAAATGATTAAAAATGCAGATGGAAATCATTATGTCATTGGTGTTCTGATATTTAATTTAAAAGACAATGTTATAAAACGTTAAGTAATGCCGCATTTTACTTCTCTGATACTTCAACGTCGTGATTCGATTTTCGTTGTAATAAAGATATAATTCTATTTTTGTCATGAAACGTGCCAAGATTGCGCACAATATTTTGGATAGAATCATTTAATGGCCCGACGACGATGACGACGATGACGACGATGACGAGGACGACGAGGCCTTGTTCTCGAATCTCACGGGGACTACGCTGCGCAGCCGAGCTCTCGCATGTCAACTCTGACACGTCCTGTTCAATTACTAGCCACATAAACATAATGTAAATTTAGCCTGGGTCTATGTATAGAACACAATGCCGATATATAGCTCATGTTTAATGCAAGAGAGCCGGAGAGCGCGCAACATTACAATGCGATATTACAGCATCCATGGAGCGCCGTGTTGCCACGGTTTCCGCCCAGATTTTCGCGATCAACCGACCGTTCATTTTGAGCTCTTTCCCCGTTCTTAAATCTCTCGATCGACTCTGATATTAGCTTGTAAAATCCATGTAGATATTTCTAAATCTTTATTTAAATTTTAAAATGCACAGAGATGTTTAGAGACATAGAGACTCTTTATATGATTTCATTGTATCGATTTATATACATAATATACGCGTTAAAATTTTTCACGAATACTGTTATACCGTTTTACAGAAATTTTGAGAGAATACATTCAAAATTGATATTTTACTTCAACTTTATCTATTCAAAATGATGGAAATGGATGCGCCAAATGGCTTGGTAAATTTTTTAAAACATTTTCAAAAAATATAATTGTTCTCATATCGACGTACCATTCTCATCATACAGATATTGTGTTTTGCTTTTAATTGTGAAAATTCTTGTGGCTTGAGTAAATCAAAGAAATTCGAAATTGAAGAAGAGAATAAAGTACGTCTTATATGACTATTTTGTCCAAACAGTGCGAATGGCAACGTCGAAATTTATTGCGCGTACAAGTATACGAATATTTTAATGTATACTCTGATGTATTTTTATGTATAATATATTTTACATACTACGGAAAGGATGATGCGCTGCGTTGCATTATTGGCCGCGGGTGCGTTGAACTTGAAACGCGTAGACCAGTGTATTTATACTTGGACGTCGCGACGCGACGTGACGCGCCGGTGCGAGCGGAATTTGATGCGTCGTTAAACTTGAGGATGAAGAGACGCGAGCGGACATAACCACTGTCAAGCAGCCGCTTCCGGTTGTACTTTTAGTTCGAATTAACTTTGAGCTTCCTCCACTGTGGATTCTCCGCGATAACGAACGACATGTAAATAAGCTGGCGATTAGATATGCAAATTCCAGGTTTCTCTTACGTGTGGAAAGCATGTCGCGTTGATTGAAATCGAAAACGATATGCATTCGATAGACGATAAATTAGCATTAAGTAGACACGATAAAGCTTTTACAGGCTAGACCTCGATTTTTTTCGATTAATCTTACAGATTTTTATTTTTCTGTTATTTTTATACATTAATACATATTAACTTGCGACATTAAAGTGTTGTATCTATAAAGTATGAAATTTTACTTATAATTTTAAATTAAGAAAATCAAGAGACACCGTTAATCTGTCGCTTAAGCAAAGTGCAAAATTATTACTCGATCAGCAGTTTTTATAATGAATATTATATGTGTGTACATAGACTATCTGATTATTATTTCTTAACGGTTCCTGTTATTACCTCTAGTTGTTAGAGATATGCAACACACGCACCATGCATAATCTTGGCAATAAAGCTTAGTCGCAATTGATAAATTATACTGCGGAATGTTCATATGAATTATCAGATATTGATTAAGATATTCAATATAAAATATTCTTTCCTGGCTCGCTTCCGCTGGTTTCCAATGGATTACACAATCTCGAGATCATTAATACGTAAATAGATGTGCAAAGTGACGGAATCATTACATCTTAAAATAACACTGAGTAAATATAATAATATATACGATCCAGTATTAACGTTAGTAATAGACGTTGGCCTAATTATTTTTCTTCCCACTTATAAATACAACAAATTTCTACGGTACTATAGTTTACCACAAATTTGCCCTGTAATTAATTAATTAGTAGGCCATCGTTAATTGGTTGATTAAATACCTACTCGCCGAGAACTGGATTGATAGCGACACGAATGACCGAGCGCATTAACATCGCCGGAAATTGTTGTGTGTTATCATTTCGCTGCGGCAAATGTATATACACATATAATTCATGTCTATATCCTACTTTTGTGTATATACATTGCTGATTACCCACATAACGTAGCTGATTAACAATTGCTGGCTCGAAAACAAATTTCTGTTGCGAGAATATTATGAGACACTAATTGTTATGGAAAATTTTTCATTTCTGAAATTTATATATCACATATTTTGTATAGAAATATTATAGTTCTGTAGATATTCCAAATATTAATATATTAAATAGTATTTAATATCTGAAAATAAATTCAAATAATAATACATTTGAATAATACATTTATATATTATATATGTATAATATAATAGAATAATACATTTGTTAATCATTCATTGTTAATCAATCACTGCGTAGGAAATATCTTTAAAAATTACCTTTTTCTAAGGGAGGAAAAATTATTTAATGAATCGCATATAGCTCATGTGTGAGTGGATTTGGGAAGTTTCTTTGACATGTCACATCTATAATTATCTATAATTCTAAGACGTGTCATAGATCTATAATCATAGATTTAATTCAATCTATGCTCATTCTAACATTCGAAGATAACTTGATATTGAGTAATCAATTTTCAGAACTTTCAATTCAGCGAACAAAGATGAGTGAGCTCGCATGCAACATTGAATATGTATTTACTTTTAAACGGAACGCAAATTGTGCTGTGCCACCTTAATGCATTATCCAGAGTGGTTTGGAAGATAATCCGATGGCTATAATTCAAAAGGTGGTATTTGAATTTCCACAACTGGCCCGGATACGTATATGCATTCGTTCATTCATTGTGATCTGGCCGGAATAAGTGTGTTACATGCTTGTGAATGCACAGTGACATTGCACTGTGTGTCTGATACACGTGCGTGCGTGCGTGTGCGTGCGCGCGCGCGCATGTGTGTGTGTGTGTATGTGTGTGTGTTTTTGCACGTGTGAATCCATATGTGTATGCGTAATGCGCGAATGCACCTCCATGTGCATACAACTGCCGTTGGCTATATTCTCTGATTGGGCCTGGACAGGCTCCCTCTTGCCTTGCTTCCTGCTTTGCATACCTAACTACGGAGGAGAATTCCTCGGTAGGACGACTCGGATTGCTCGGTTCGGCTTAATTTCGAGCTTAAACCGGGATATCTCGCGATTGCAACCATCCGTTCTCCCTCCTCCTTGCCTTCTTGAGGGTGCTGCGCTTCACTCTCCATTCCGGTCTGACCCGTCAACGTCCGACAGAATGAAATTTATTTCTATATTTTTATTTCCACGTGCAAGTTTTTTAGCAGCTGCGAGAAACGACTAAAATATACACTTTTGACATTTTTAATAAGCATTAATATGTAATTGTATAATATCCAAATGCTCACATTTAAATCCATCTATTTGTAGATGGACGTACCTCTATATATTATATATATATAATATATATACATGCCGTGATTTCTCTATGTACATAATATACATGTTTATAATATTGATAAAGGAGGTAGAGAAGAAATTTTCTAATACCTATCATGATTCATTAAAATTAGCACAATGCCCATTACTGTGAGTTTCTATGATGTTTGTCAGTTTTCGTTTTTCAGACGTCTGGTAAAACTGTTTAGAACTTCTTCGTGATAGATGGTCATCACAAATTATTTACACAAAATAGTTCCCAACAGTTCTGTACTTCAAAAGAATGTTTTGCCTCGCTTCATTCTCGAGATAAAACTTCTCTGTTCATAATAAATGATGGGCGTCTATCAACTCCAGGAAAAGACTTTTTAATATATGTCAATATTTGTTTTGTTGCCAGCAGTTGAGAAATTACAGCAGCAGAACTCATAATGTTAAATTTTCCATTTATCTACATTGAAAGAACTTTCGCGACGTACTTATATGGAGATTCAAAAGAAATACATTTTTATGGAAATGCCACGACCATTTTTGTCTTGATATAATGAATTCTCCCTGTCCATCTCAAAAGCCTAGTTTTTTCCCTAGTCTTGATATAATGAATTAATCTGTAACTATTTGATTAAATAAAATTTCGTGACAATAAGATTATATGATCATTGATGAAAATAAAAAAATTGAAAAATAAGATTTGTGTTTCATGTTTTATTTATATAAAATTTTTTACTTATTTATTTTGTATAATTTTTCAATTATATTTTACGAAAGAATTAGATAAGAATTAATTACATTGTAAAATATTATTTAATAAAAAATACAAATTTTCTATCTATATCTATTTTATTTTTCAACTTAAACGATTTCGGTTTTAAAAGATATAAAAATTTTTAGAGCTCGTACATTTTTTTATAATAACATTTTTTTAATTCAAAGTTTTGAATATGATTATGAGAACGATCGTTCGTACGGCTAAGCGTCGATGGTTCTCATATAGATTTGCCAATAAAATGAATAAAAAACTATTCGAAAAAACATTTCGCTTTGCTTCATTTGCATTTTTGGGGATGATTTTGGGCTATCAGGGCACTCGGAGCCGACAGATAGGAACTCAAATTAATATAAGACCGCGGTGAATTCCGGGCGGTATCGGCGACCAAAAAGAAAGTGTCGTCCGTAATTACTAGATAGCCGATAATTAAAGCGCGACGAAGGATAGGGCAGACGGAAGGGAGGAAGGCGGGAAGGCAGTGGCGAGAACGTGGAATTTAAAAGTTAAATTGTGTTTCGCTCATGAATTATGCATTTGCGTCGCGAACTCCCCTGATTCGCTAAAACTTTGATCTTCCGGGTGCATCATATCGGTCACATAACCGTTAACATGATGCACTTTTAATTGACAAATACTATCGCAAACATTTTTCTCTAGTGTTCGAGGCTTTCGTCAATCGATCAATTCATTCATTTTCGTGCGATAAACCTGCGGATTGATATGTATAAATGTGCACATTATCAATTCGTTCGTCAATAATGTAAAAACATTTTGAATGGAGCGTAAGGAAAAGAATCTCATCGCCGAGTCTTGAGAGGCTGATTCACTCAAACGTGACAATTTTATTAACGCAGCTCGTGTAGATCGAAAGGGGAAGCTATAAGTTGGCAATTATTTAAATTCAGGTTAACAAGAACAAACAGAAATATTAATGAATATATATCTTGCAATTAATTAAGCCTTACTAGCTACTGGAAGCAATCGGGATTTCCTCGATAACTGTGTTTATGTACAATTTGTAACAAGATGAATTTTTGAAAAAACTTGTAGTGATTACATTAACATACACATACCAAAGCAATGACTAGCCAGGATATATAATATAATGTTCCATTAAATTATGCAAATAGATATAAAAGCCATGAAAATTCCGATTTTATAAGAGAGACCGGAGAGATTACCGGTCATGATAAACTTATTGAATGGATACATTTAAATTAAGTAAAACTATGTACAACAGATAATTTTTGCACTTAATTAAATGGACATAAGACAAAGTCCTGAAACTTTTGAAAAACAAAGTCAACTTTATTATATGAATTTTGTAGATATTGAACGTTAGTAATTTAATTAAATACTGAAATTATAATAATGGATTAACTATTCGTGCACAATTAACTATTCTGAATAGCGTAAACCGCTTATATAGATATATAAAGGTATATATAATCGATGGTATATTTGAATTATATTAAAATAGATCTCTACGATGCTGCGTTGACGTTATATCAGGATTTATTTACATTTTTATTTTTATTTACATTTTTATTACAAAATTATTGTCTTTTCTTTGTCAAAGTCGAAATTAAATTTTGGATATACACCTGATTATTCAACTGTGTGACATAAAATATATAAATTTCTATAATTTTATTGTTAACAGATTCGTCAATGAATTTAGGAAAGAAAAATATTTCCTTAATAAACATTAAATATGCTATTTATGCCACATCTCTTCAAACTTTAAAATTTAATGATCAAATAATATTAATTTAAATAAAGTTTTTTTCAGGACAAATAAATACACCACAATCAATTTAACTGTCAACTGTACATTAACAGTTATATTAATAATATTCATAATCAAGAGATTAAAAGGTAACCTCTCAAAAAAGTAACTGATTAATAAAGTGAAATTAATGGTTATTATATACATTGCGTAAGTCAATTAATATTTTACAACTTGTACTGCCAGTTATGTACATTATTATATCATCATATTATTTTATGTCATCGACATACAAGTTACTTGCTTTGCAGTTATGCAATCAGAGTTCTGCTGTTACGTAGACGACGTATTGACGTAGACAATATTGTGTAGATGTATCGTGAATTCCATCCGATTGGTATGCATGCGCGTCGCGCTCCGTTCGAGAATCAAACTGCGGCGGAATCACATCTCATTTGAGAATATTTCGTACATCGATGTTAAAGAGATGGATAGCGTTTATTAATATCAAGCGTTTATTAATATTCTAGGGCAAACCCTCTAAGAATTAGAGAAAAAGAAACAAGTGAAAAAATAATAAAGAAAATAGAAGAATAATATAGATTGTAACGAGTGTAAATCGCGTTATGTAATCGAATAAATGTCGTTTGATTAGAATAAGTATTAAAATATCGTATCGCTAGAATTAAAGCGTGCCTTTAGTTTCCGATTCGATTCTCCCATAATTTTCGATGAACTAACGTTATATCTTGAATCGTTATATCTCTTCGCTGCGCGAACGAGATTAGATTGTTTCAAGATATAAAAATATAAAAGAAAAGAATAATAATGATAATAATTAAAGAGAGAAAAAGAGAGAGTAGTTTCACATAAAAAATTTAAGAATTAGAAAAATACGATTATTAATAAAAAAATTAATAATAAATATGTCTTCATTTAAGCTTAAAGTCATTCCATCAACTAAAGAAGAAATTGTGCAGTAAAAATCGAATAATTCTAAAAAATTTTGACTAGGGTTTTAATTTAAAAGATTTGAGACAAAATTTTTAAATATTATTTTAAGAATCGTCGATCAGTATTTTGGCTCTGTAATCATTTCAATTTTTTTCTTTTTTATAGATACAGAATATTTATAATTTTATATATTTTATAATATAATACAGAATATTGAAATATATAAAGATATAATATATAGATATATAATACAGAATATTGAAAATACAATGGAAATAATTCTAAAAATGATACAAATAATAACAAAATAATTTTTCATAATCAAAAACAAGAATAATTATAGGAAATTAATAAATAATAAATAGGAAATTAATAAATAATAATTAATTGGCATTTTCAGCAGTTAGTACTAGAACACTTTAGGTGGTTTTAATATTCCAAAATACATATATTGATTCTGTGCAAATAAAATCGTAAACGAAGCAAAAACAAGTCAATAATTACTTTTGTGAAAAAATGGAAATACGGATACACTGTTCCTTCGGAGATGATGTCGCCGCAGAGTTCATTTTCGCACGACGTTCTTGAGCGCAGTTGTGGAATATTCAGCCGTGCTCGAATATCGGACCTCTCACGCGAACGGGATGCAAATCGTAAAACCGCTTATGAGACCGAGGGTGTAATGCCGCCGCAAAAGAGAAGAAAACGAGGTGACGGTGAAGAGAGGATCGGGATGGGAAACGAGGGATCGCACGGGGAGGTCGACGCGATTCCGCCCACGAAAGGATGCATTAAACCTCGACAAGCGTGCGCACGAGGGTCGTGAAAGCGCGATTTACACCTCTCCGTCGATCGAGCCGCCCGCACCTGAGCACCTGAGAAGCGATGAATCGAATACGATTATCGATGCATCGCGAATACACCCGTTGCGCTGTGTCGCCCGATAATAAATTCTCGACCTTCTCGGATTAAGAGCAGCGAAGAGGAGACGAGATCTCATCTCCTCGTCCTCCTTGGCAATGCTTATAAACGATTCCTCCGGTGAGGAACCTGCTGTAGAGCGAAGCTCTTTTTAGTTCGAGAACGTATACACGAGTCAGTGCTTCGTAAGGTTTGCATTAAACTCGAGGAGTGTATTCTTTGATGAAGTTGCTCGACGAATTTTCCCCGCTGAATATTTGATCGCGTCTTTTCGCCTGACTCCTGAATTTTCGACACTAAATAGCGTTTTTATATTCTTTCATTATCTTTTTTTTTTGTGGGATATATACTATTATGTTCAGAAAAATGGTCTGGTTGGATTAAATAGTAATTCTGGTGGAAAATGAACGAATTTTCTGGTTAAATCTATTAGAATTCCAGTTAGCGATAACTAGAATTTTAATTGATATAATTATTTTGATAAAAATAAAAATTCTAATAAATTTTACCAGAAATATTGTATCAGAATTCCAATTATCTCAATTAGAATTCTAATAAATTTAACCAGAAAATTCTGATTCATCCATTTTCAATCAAAAATTTTTTTTTAGTGTAATGGTGAATAAATTAATTTGTATTCACTGTTGATACAAAAAAGAATTTATAAGATTTGAGAAAATAAATAGGTAATAAGATTTTCTTATTTAATTAGAAGGACTTAGTTCTCAGAAGGACTTATTTCCAACCACTTGTAACTAGAAAGTTATCAGTGTTTCGATATTCAATTTGAAATGAAGTCGAGTCTTCTCAAGGAAACTCGTATATCTATATAATGATGTCCTTTTGTAAAACGAGACGTTATTAGCTGAAGGGTCTCCACGTTTCTCAATAATACCGGAGAATGCAACTTTTATGAGATAGTTGTATTACGTTCTTTATCAAACACAAATTGACACATGCGCAATACAAAGTTGAACCGCCGATTAAATAGACGTCCCGGAAATGGGAGCTATTTCCGATATCGAAAAAGACGTGAGCTCGAGATTTCGGTGGCATTAGACGCGACACGAGCGTCGATTGGCCGGGAACGCATCTGAGGATCGTCTTTACTACAAGGTAGCTCGTTTCCGAACGTCTTTTCTTGGTGCTCGCCAATAAACGGTTCGGTTGCTTCCTCCAGGGCGCAAAGTCGTTCCGACAAATGGAACCTCTCATAGAGAAAATTGCAATGGCAATCATAAAGCAATACGAAGGAAAAATTGAGCCTCGTAACGCTGTCGTCATTCTTGTAAAACTCTTGTTAAGACCAAATACTTTAATACTCTGTCTCGCAGTCGTCGTATATGTTCGGTAATACTATATCGATATCAATTGACAGAAGAAAAAAGAAATAAAAAAAAACTTCCATTTATATAAATTTTAATTATCTGAAACTATTTATAAAAAAAACTATTTATAAAAAAAAAAGCCGTATAAAACATTTTTTTAATTTTATGTACGTATAAATATGATATAGAAAAATTAATTTAATTTGTTTTCCAGTATAATTGAAAAATCAATAATTGAAAAATGTAAAATTATATCGTTTAATATTTTCTTTTATCTTTTTACGGACATAAGTAAATTATGTAAACTTTCCTTACAAGAGAATGTTCGTTAAAGATAAAAGAATTCTCATTTAAGTTTTCTTTTGTGTTGCATAAGAGCTAATTGTAAAGAAACTTTCGATAGCATTTAATATTATATGGACTTATCTATCTCTCTCAATCTATCATAATATCACGGCACAGCGAGGGGGATATAAATCAAAGTTTTCGCATTCGCTCGCTGCCGCAAGGAAACTTTAAGTTTCGTGCTTAATTTAAGTTTGCATATTACACCCAACAACAAAATATCAATTAATTCTTGCGAAGCTCGTAGTCCGTTCGCAAATATTATCTCTCTTATCAACTCATCGAGATGTATCATAAATCACGAATTTCGTATCTACGCGTATCTAGCCTCATGTGTACCTAACATATTAAAAATAAATTCCATCTCTTTTTCTCTAACAATTATTCGCTGCCCATCTATCTTATGAAAATCACGTAGTGAATTTCGTATATTAATTAATCTTCGCTCGATCAACAAATTTTTTTTTCTCTAAAAGAGAATTGCATAAACACGAAACAAATAACATTTCATCGATAACCGTTGTTTCTTTTTATTTTAGTAATTTTAAAATCGTTAATCATGCAGTTTTTAAATTTGATAATTCTAAAATCCGTAAACAATTATGTACATACAGTTTACACGGTTTTGTTTTTCCGCTCGAGCGAAAAATAATCTCGCGCGTGTTAAAAATTCCGAGTGTCGGCTCCTTAAAGTAGCTTTTCGATCCGTATATAACCGGTTCAAGGATATCGATCTTGGATTTATTTCCGCAAAAAGCAAAAGATTGGTATTCATATCAGGGAATACACTTCGGGGGTAAGCGGCTTTCTGTGTACGTAAGAATGGAGTAAGGTACTCACGTTAGCGGTGTCGTCGAGTTTCCGCTTCCACGCATCGCTACGTTCGATTAAAGCGTTCCACTGCTCGGAAAGTTTATTCACTTCACGACGAATGCTCCGCGTCAATTCGCGCGCCTGCTCCTCGGCGCTTCTGTAGCCTCTGGAATCACCGTCCAATTCTCTGCCTGCTATAGAAAAAGCAAACAAAAAATAAAACGTTAAACGTTTTCACAGAACAAACCTACATAGTTCTAGTTTTCATTTCATCTCTAAACTTTTATTATTTCACATATATACTGTTTTATAATCAAATAGAAAATTGTTTCATAATTAAATATCAAAGGATCTCGCACTAATTACGTGAAAAATTAGATCCTGGTGAAATGAAATAGTTTTCATATGTGATATAGCTTATAATGTGAAGTGATGTCACAGACAATGAATAATTCCAATGGTTCCAATAATGGATAATTTAATAATATTTATTAAATTATAAGTTGGACTTTCTTACACGTTTATACGTTACATAGTAAGTTACATAGTGTAAGAAACACTAAATAACTGTATAACAATTCACACCACAAACGGTGCTGACACATGCGAATTGCGAACATTTAGGACTCTTTAGTTTTCTCTCTCGCACAGATATTGGCTTCACGTTTGGTACATGGGTGACACAGGCAATTCCGCTTCTAGTATACGTTTTAAGACAGCCAAAAATATAACGGAGTTTATTAATGGTTGCTTGCGTCTCATGTCTCAATCTGCCCCTCTCGATCCTACTCTCTCGTTCGATGTCGTGCGCATCCAAAACTTATCACCGCTCGCGATCGCTCCGCGCTTAATCGTTTTGACATAAAAGTAATATAAAGTACAGAATACAAATAAAATAAAGGACTCTAGAAAACAATACAATTAATAATGAAATAATAGCTAGGAGTCAGCGCGAGAGACGATGTGCAAAATCAACAAAGTCGATATTGAATAAAATTATTTAAAATACAGAATTCAATTTAATCTTACATATGAGCCTCTTAGTTGACAAGTGACATAAGTCGAAAATTAAGAAAAATGCATTTGTTATAGAAGTAGATAAAAAGGATTAAGAATGTTTGTTTTATCAACTTAATTTACTTTTATTTTGTTTTTATGTTCATAAAAAATAAAAATCAATTTTACATCATAAATAAAGTGACCATAAAAATATCTGGAATAATGACTTAAGTCCAGCTTTTTTTACGATCACTTTATTTATGTAAAATTGATTTTTATGAGCATAAAAACGAAATAAAAGTAAATTAAATTGATAAATAAAACAAACTTACTTTTTATAACAAACGCATTTTTTCTAATTTTGGATTTATGCCATTTGTCAACTAAGGGACTCATATATAAAAATTAATTTATTTCACCGAAACTCAATTTTCCATATAATTAGTGCGAGGCCCTTCTTGTTAAAAATATTACAAAAATAAGATCGCGCGATTCTTCACGTGGCAAAACTTTTCTGCCTACATTCCTAAAATAATATTATACTGTATCATATTCAAAGAAACGAATACATCGAAGATCACGTCTTTCCACGTTACGCCCACTTTACGTTCAGTAAACGAGTATATATATTTGTCAAAGGAGCGAAGAAAGACCGAATCAATCGAATCCCGCAAAAATGCACGTATCTCTTTCCTGATTTCTCAGTACTGTCGATCGATAAATATATACATTCAAGCGGCGGGACGATTAAACACTGCACAGGATGAATCGCGGCGAAGGCCAGCTGGGAAACATCGCGAACATAAATCAATATAACACTCGGAGATAGGGAGTCAGCGAGCAGGCATATAGGTACAGCATCGCCGTTATCAATGCTAAACATGCACATAAAAACTGTCCAGCGCATGATACGATGCGTGATTCATAGGACAATTAATTCCCGATAGGCTCGGGATAACTTGAGCCCGCGTTCGCGCTGTTTCTATGCTTCGTTATGCGTAGGTTCCTGGATAACATAGAAAAAAACCGCATAAAAGGGTTCCTTGCGAATCTTGATGGATGCCGGTAATCCACGCGTTACCTTAGCATTTTTAGCATTTTGAGTTTCCAGTGAGATATACGCGAGGTAGTAGTAAATTTCGCGATAAAGGAGCGCCGATGATATTAAAAGGCGGGAAAAACGATTTGCGTTCAGAATGAAATGTCAGGTGTGGTCGCGATTATCTTCCGCGTCACGTGCCATTGATCGATCAATCGGGGAAACGACTAATGGATGACAAGCCGCAGAAAAGCATGGTGCATGTCTGTTGAATGTAGAAAATGAGAGTAATTTATTGCGATAAATATGCGCATATGTTGCATCCCTTACGCAAACACGCGCACTTCCTTTCTGTGCTCTCGATGCATTTGTATAATAATTAATAGTCATTGTTTCGATGGCATAAACGAAGATTGCAAGTAAAAGAGGTTGTATCAATTCTTTATAATTTATTTTTCTTTATTTTTCTTCTCGTTACAAATATTCCATCATTCAAATAAATTGGATCTGTATTGCTTTTTATATCACTGATATTTTAAAAGAAATTTTAATTCAATCAAAATCTCAAATATTAACCACGATAAAATTTACGATGTCTTTTAAATCCCCGTAATTTTTTATCGATACGATTTTTAGAGTTTTACATGATAAAATTTATCGGAGATCTACAACCATTTTTCCGAGTAGATAACTCGATGCTCATCATTAAGCTGTCGTTCGGTAAAACTTACGGTGCCAAAAAAATCAGAGAGATAGAGAAACTTTTTATTTCGTATATCTTTGAATGATTCGAACCACTTCCGATAAGAAATGCGTGCGATCTAACGTTTTACTTCTACGCCATCGGATACCGATCTTCCTCGCCGAGATCGACAGGTGGAATGGAATCGTCGGACTGGTGATGTAGCTTCTTCGGGATACAAAAGGAGTGGCGGTGTCGAAAAGTTGAATCGATCGTGGAAAACAACAAGACAGATCGAATGAAAAAGAACGTTTTTGAAAGTAGTCTGTTAAACGAATTGAATTAGGCGACCGTGCTCTTCGTCTCTAAACCATCTATTCAACAGTTGACGCTTTACTTTCACAGCACGTACGCCACTAGTTTATCTAGCTCTCACTTGCTGACTTCCTACCCTCGTCTCTATCCACATCCCTGGAATGTCCCGCTAATTCTTTCCTCCATCGCCGCCACGTCCAGATTTATCAGGAAATGGGAAATGGGTGACTGCGGAAGTAACGACGAGATTTCTCCAATGAACGTAAATTCCACCGCTGCTATCGAGCCATATGAATAAAAATGGATAAAAACGCAATGCAAAATTGTACAAAAAATTTCATTCTATTCCACGTATTAGCAAACTTTATTGTAAAGTCTAACAGTTTCCAACTAAAGTATATAAAAAAGAATAAAATGAAATGTTCATTTTTATTTTTTAATATAAAATTATTCTTTATATAAAATCACTTTTTAAAACAATAAATTGATTTTTATTGATTTAATATAATTATCATTTATTTCAATACATTTTTTTAGAACTCTACCTTAATTCTTCTATTACTAAAAAATATTCTGAATTCTTGCTTTTAAAACGACTTAATTAAAAATATTATTTTTTCGTCATTGGTAATTTTTTTTTACGTAAATTGGACTTCAATTTTTAAAATAAAAATTTTATTTATTTATTTAATCATTTTTTTATTTTAAAAGTTGAAATCAAATTCGTGAAAAAGAATTATTTGTGATGAAATAATAATAATTTTCGCAACTTTAAAGCAACTTTCAAGGGAAAAAATTCATTTAAAATATTGTTTTAATAATGTAGAAAATTAATTCATTGTTCTAAAAAATAATAAATAATTATATATACTCTGACAAAAATAATTATTTCATCTTATAAACTTTTATCTTTCAGTTGAAAACTTTCGGACCTTATTACAATAGTACTGCATAAGTATAATTTATATCAATTAACTCTTATAATTTATATAATTAATTTATATAATTATTTTATTATAAACATTATCGAATAGTGAGTATAATATTACAAATGGCAATTTTTATTTATTTAGTTTTGAAAACTATTTTCTGAATTAATATTCTAAGAAATAATTTGATTAAAATATATATATATGTCACTCAAAATAATTATAGGATTAATTTTCTTCAAAAATCCTTAATAGCTAAATATATTTGACATCTTGAAGATTCCTCTCATGTCAGAACTTAATTTTTACATTGAAGCTTTTTTAATCCACTGGAATTCAATCTTTCAAAGCAATGTGATTTTTTGAGTATAATTGAAGATTTTTGTTTTATTTGACAAAGTCTGACAATATTACAAAATTACATATTTCTAACTACAAGCAAGACATTCAGAAAAGACAAATTGGTTCTCGGTCAACTATTTTCTGCTTGATCAATCATTCTAGAAAGGAATTATCGATGTGTGCATTCTGCTTAGACGTATACCTAAATTGGCTTAAATTCATAAATATAAAGTACACTATTAAAAATAAAATATTGATTTTAACTTAAAGACGTATAGTGGACTTTCTGAGACAAACGTGTTAAAATTAACACAAAAAATTCTAATTTTAACATTTTTGTATGTCTCAACTATACGTCTAAAGTTAACATTTTATTTTTAGCAATGTATATAAAAGTATACGCAAAGTGTAAAAATAGATAACGCAAAAACATGAAAACTATATCAAATATTTCATTTTTTTCAGTTTAAAAGAATTTAATCTATTTTGCTAAAAGTACATCGGATTTTCACATCACTTCATTTTATAATGTTTTATCGAAATAGATTAAAGCCTTTGCTGTTGCAGTGATTATTAAATAAAATAACAATCCAGATGCCTTATCTTGTTGTAAAACTTTTCGCGATATAAAATAGTAAGTTGAATCTAAAGTTAACAAAAATAAAAGCCGATAAGCTTCACGAGAGTCCGAAATTCCTGTGCTCCAATCGGGGGTTGCGAACCCCGTTCGCGGATAATCCATCCCGACGAAATTCAACGTCGATATTGTATAATCCGGCCTTACGGCGCGCGCGATGTTATTCCACCAGAAATTTATCGACGGGAGCCGTCGGCCTGGTTACACCCAATGCCGCGCACGTTTCGCGAAACGTGACTACCTACGGAATGAGCGAAATCGCGCGCGGCCGTCGTTGGAGTTGCTCGCTCACAGGAGCCCTTCCACGTTATTGGGATCAAACTCGTTTTACGCAAAGCGAAAACATCATTATGGTTATTCCGGGATCTTACACGCAGCATGGTAAATGACAATGACGCGGTTTCGGCCGCGATATCGTAAATGTGTACATATAAAGAATGTGAATTTTGTACATATGAAATGAAACAACAAGTTATACTCATTCATTATTCAAGCAAAAAGAAAATAGTTGTCGAATTATGAATGTACAATATTGAAAATAATATAATAAAATATATAATATATTATAATATAATTGTTGTAAAACACAAAGTACTTTTTAATCGTGTAATATTCGACATAAATGATTGAATAAAGTACGAAATGTATTACAAAAAAATGTAATTGAATATATCTATCTGTTAACAAATTTAGAACATATATTAATGTAAAGAGATTTACAAATTTTCATTTCTTTTGATATTTAATCTTATTTAATTCATTCAACTTCATGCGTTTAATTTATTTCATTTCACTCATTTATAATTTGTTTATAATTTAATTTTAAATCTTCTCTCTAAAACATATTCAGAAATTTATTTACACATTTAGAAATAGTGTGTTAGTGTAAATAATGTAAATTAATGATAATATATTAATTTCACAATATTAATATAACATCGCATCGAATATAGCCTGTTATATGCATAATAATAACATTGACGAATGAGTGTGAGCGAATACGTTTGAAAAGTAATTAGACCACGTTTTGACAGAGACTAATGAACTTACCGTCGAAACTTGCTTAAATTATTATCATCGGTTGTTACTGTTTATTCGGCTATTTCGATATTTTGCATCAATTGCACGACATTCTGATAAACGATAATAACTATCGTACATTGACGTAGATACATGTATGTTCATTCAAAGGGTATCGAATAATATTCTAATGAAGATTAACGAACGATTCGCACATCACTAATTGTATACACAAATACCAATAATCTTCTCTTTCCGCTATTCTCGTTATCGAAAAATACATAAGGTTATAATGGAAACATTATACAATGTTCTCGCGGATTCCGTAAACATTCGGTCATTAATAATCGATTGGAAATATAAAGGAAGTTGCAACGGAAACTTTACTGTTATATTTAAAAGTCGAGTTTGTTAATAGCAACCGCGGTACAATAAATGTGAAATAAATATTTCTTATTGACTAATTAGTAAATTAAATAATAGCACAAATTAGGAGAGAGAAAGAGAGAGAGAGAGAGAGAGAGAGAGAGAGAGAGAGAGAGAGAGAAAGATGATGATGACATAAGACCAAGTCATGCTTTCCTTAGGGACTTCAGTAAATTCCACCTACAAGTTTCCAAGTCCCCTCTCGGGAATGTCTCTTCTAAAACCCCCTACTATTCATTGGTATCGATGTATACTACGATACTTCTAATTCGATTGAAAACCCCATGTGGAGCCACGTGACTCGCGATGGAGTTATGTTTACCTATAGTGGAAGTAAATTTTTTTCTAGCTGACACAGCACAAATAAATTGCTTTGTCATAGAAAAATTGAATAAACACATTGTAAATATATTTATAAATACAGTGGAGAATTTTTCAATAAAAAGCAAAAAAGAAGTTCATTTATTTATTCGTTTCAGAGTTATTATGAAAGAAAAATATAAAAAATTCTTCTCTATTCCTTTAGTTTTGCATATATAAATATTTTCCGAATATAATAAGACATTCTCAAAGTGGCTTTGACTTAAAATAAATAAAACTATTTTTTTATAGCCATGTAGGTTACAATAAAATAATTTATTTTCTGATATAAAAAATACAGAATGAGAGCAAGAAAACTAAAATTATTCTTGATCAAATTTTTATTATGTCATATAAGATGTAATTCGCAATATCCGAAAATGTAAATGAAATTATTGGAAATAAAATCTCTGCGCATTAAATTGTGAATAAATCAAAGAAATCAAATTTATCTCGATGTATTATTTAGTGTTTTCCTTCATTTTTCCCGTTCTTTCTCAATCAGAGACGACGCAACATGAATAAAACATCTCGTCTAAATTTTCCAACTTTCGGAATTGCTGATACAGAACGAAAACACTAGAAAGTGTACACTTGTAGCTGATTTTGAAACCCTTCATATCGGTTCCCGATAGAGTTGCGTTAACACAGCCCACTAGAAGTTTTATCTTCGAATCGAATACTTGAAACGATATTACGATACAATATGATACCATACAAAAAGGGAATTGTTCGCAATAGTTATATAAAGAATGCTAGTGTAACATACGTTACATCATATAAAGGATTATCCCTCGATATAATAACAAAAAGAGAATTGTAAATGGAATATTAAAGCTAAAATTTTTGATATATTCATTTATTTTCAACAAAATATAAGATTTTCCTCATGCAACTGATCAAAACATATCTTTATGACTAAAAATCATTAATCATAATAATAAATATTCGAATTTTACCCTGGAGGGGAGTTATTAGTCTATATTTCTTAATTTTATATCGTAAAATTTATAAATTTTATAAATTTTAATTGATAGAGATTTTTATATTTTTGGGCATAGTTCTGCATGTATTTTTGTATTTTCACGTATTCTGTATATAT
>NW_017259213.1:3060973-3062963 GCF_001594045.1 Atta colombica | reverse complement strand
TATATATATATATATATATATTCACTACTATGTGAACGTATTTTTGTCATGTATTTTGATTTTGCCAGTCAGAGTTGTTAGTAAGTGAGAAAGATGGGGCCTATAGTCTACAGAGAAAAGAAAGTTGAAGTAAATATGGGGACGGAGAAATTAAGTTTAAGTTGTTCGTGCGATACAATAGTCTCACTTTCTTTCTTTTTTCTTTTTTTTAAAAGCATACTACACTTTTCCTCCTTTTCCATTCTCTTTCCTATCATTGTTTTTTCTTCGTAGGTTTATGATTGATATGCAGAGAATTATTTTTCACTGCAAATTCACAAAATAAATAAACATAATTCTTTTATCTCACATCAAATATCTACTGAGTTTTCTTAATATCCGTGCTTTCGGCGAGACAGGATTACGTAAATGAAATATTCAGGGCGTCGCAGTTATGCGTTCCTTGCCCTTACCGTGCTTGAAAAGGGAACGACAGTAAAGAATGAAGCTCGTTTCTGGTCTCGCGGGTTAGGCTGCAGAACCGAGAGCAGCAAAAGAAAGAAAACGGAAAATATTTCTCCGCAGTCTTTCAGACGCGGAATTTCAGTGCAAGCACAATCGGCAGTTGTTCTTGGATTCTTGCCGTGGCAAAATTCTCAACTGGCGCAGAAATTCATGAGAAAATGTGTGAATTATTAAAATACAGTTCGCAAGTGTGTGTATACGTGGAGAAAGAAGAAGGTTAAATGAGATTTTTCTCGTATACGCGACAAGATCAACTGATCATCCATTTTTATCGCGTAAGACTTTATTAACTTTAGCAAAATATCATACCGATAGCTCGGAGAGAGAAACGTAAAGAATTTTCTTTCAATCATTTCGATGATCGATTCCTTCATATCGTTTACGTAAAATATTTTCTAATATTATATTACACATATGTTAATTAAAAATCAAGAGAATTAATTCTAAATATTGCGGATAAGTATCTTTTTACAGAAATAATGTTAACCAAGAACAATTATCGATAGCAAAACAATAGTATCAATTCATTAATTCAAATGGCAATTAAAATAAGGATTCTGTGTGCTTTCTTCCAAACCGATAAATCAGCGAGATAAATCGGAACGCTCGAAATTATTGCCACTTCTCAGTAACTAATGAAAAATTACGAATATAAGAACAAAAACTATGAATTGTTGAGATTGAGAGGTACTCTCACACCATCGCTCTTAATTACCAGATCTACAATATCGACAAATTCAGTCTTGCGTTATGATTTCGCGAAACTAATGACGAATGTACTTGGCTGACTTTCTTTTTTTCTTCGTGAACTTTTCATTCATGTGAGTAAAGTGGACGATATTGGAACTTCCAAGTTTTCTGATAACCTCATATGAAGATAATTTTTTTAAAAACATGAATAAAAAAAAACAAAGTAGTAAAATAATCAACATGAACAACTTTGTTTTGGAAAACAAAGTTGTTCATGTTGATTATTTATGAAACATAATTCTATTCTTTTATATATTATTACTTTCGAAAAACACATTCTACTTGCTTGTTATATTTTATTATCTTCTTTTTTGCAATATTTTTATAAAATTTTATTTATTGGTGTAAATATAAAATTGTTAGCTGCAAATTAAAAAACGGAAAAACACAATTTAAGTGTAATTCATAACGTACCTTCGGAGTCCGATGTGTCCGACAGCGGAGGCTCATTGGCGATGTACTGGCGGCCGCTCAGCAAATTGTTCTCCACGACCGGCCGTTTGTCCTCCAGCTGCCTCCTAAAGCCACGATGGTCGTCCTGTAAAGGAGACGCGTAAATCGTGAAACAAAAATAACGAGACAAGGAGCATCGGTCTGGTGCAGAGCCAAGTTTTCTCTTGGCGTTTAACTCTTCGTTGACGGGAAAGGCTTTGAGAAATTAGCCTCATTTTGATTAAATTTATTCATTTTCGTGTGATTTTTCTTTTTGATTTTTTAACATGTGCTACATTGGACG
>NW_017259213.1:3030464-3060873 GCF_001594045.1 Atta colombica | reverse complement strand
AAAATTTTTTTTTTTTTTTTTTTTTTTTTTTTTTTTTGAAGAAAACGTATTTCTTTAGAAAAGTGAGTCCATCCGTGTTTTTACAAATTGATTGAGAAAATAATGACATAGTAAAACCAATTTAAAATAAATAAAAATGTGGATTACGTTATTATTTCCGATTTAATAATTACATCTTTAAAAGTAATATAAAACAGTTATTCTCCTCTTTCTTTCTCTATCTTTCTTTCTTTCTCACATATTTATTGTAACAAATAAGATAGAACGATGGTAATACTACAACATTGATGAATGCAGTTGATGATATCGTCATCGCCATTATTAGCTTTAGAAATGTTATTTAAAAGTTTCACTATCAATTATTTTAAATAAGTAAAACAAATAAATATTATTAATTCAAATAAATTAGTATTATTAATTTAAATAATAATGCTCTCATATCATAAAGAAGATGCATACCATCAGACGCTGCTGCATTGCATTGCAGAGATATTAACGTGTACATTTGTAATTACGTTTGACGGAGACGTTATGCAGCGGAGTTGGAAATTAGCCCACAGCAGCCAGCGAGAAGAAGTCGAGTGGGTAAAAAGGCACTCTTACAATATTGCACACCCGCTAGTTAACAAGATTATCTCTCGTCCTTCACGGAGTTAAGGATTTGCTGCGAGCAACACGCGGATCTTTTTCTGCGCATCCCTTTCGAGGGATGCCCCAGACGGCATGTTCATGTCTAGTTTTCTTTTTTATATTGCTATGAAGGAAAAATTCAATCACAAGAAGAACGAAATCGTAAAGCAAAAGGCCTGTCTTTAACTATTCACCGAGTAGAGAATTTTTTCATTTTTATGATTATTTATATATTTCGTTAATTTCATTCGACATTGATACTTCATAACAATATAAATTAAACAATTTTTATGTTTTATTTTCCAAGTCTTGATATTTTTCGTATGATTTTTCTTCTTGATTTTTTAACATGTGCTACATTGGACGTTGTGTCACTATTTACAAAAAATAGTTATTTTTTTGAAGAATAAAACGTATTTCTTTAGAAAAGTGAGTCTATCCGTGTTTTTATAAATTGATTGAGAAAATAATGACATAGTAAAATCAATTCCAAAATAAATAATCCAAAATAAATAAAAATGTGAATTACGTTATTGTTTCCGATTTAATAATTACATCTTTAAAAATAATATAAAACAGTTATTCTCCTCTTTTTTTCTTTCTCTTTCTTTCTTTCTCACATATTTGTACAATGACTGTTTATTGTCACATATATTTAATAATAATCGACACTTAGCGAACCAAAAATCTTGAAGATCTGATCTGTTAGAAGATAAAATACATTGCATATTATTAAATTATATTGTTAAATAAATCGATTAAATTGTTCTACAAAATAGATTTCATCACATATCGGCCATTAATCATTTTTATATTTTTCGTCGTTATTTTCTTTTTCTTTCCATTTTGAAGAATGATGATGCGGCGAGTATGGAGTAATAGAAATCTCATATTACGGTTATTCTTTATTTTTTCTTTCTCTCTTGTACAGATATCTCTTCTAAAGCTTTTCTATTACAAATAGAAAAGCTCACGTATAAATCATATGTATTGATTGCGATCGATAGATTTGAAAATTTTACGTCATAAAAAAATTGTAAGTGGATTAATTATGAATTTGTATTCTCCTTGTAAATTACACGCATAGAAATTTACGCACAATGCATACTTAACCGTGCAAGTCAAGATGTTAATTAAGAAATTAGAACAATTTAAAGCTATCCATCCACTTGGATAGCAGATGAACATTTTCTAATTGCTTGCAGCTAGACAATTCTCTTATCAATGCGGTTATCATTACGAGAGGTTAATTACAAGATATACAACGTGAGGCAACAATGCACTGATACATATCGCAATAATATACGAGCATCTGACATTAACAATAAGAATCTTCATTTAACTGCTCCCAACGGTTCGTATTGCGTAATTTATCTCCTCTCACCGAGGAGATAAATTATTTCAGAACAATTTTTTAATATACAACTCTCCACGGAAAAGGAATGTTCTTTGTCTGCGTGCTCAGTACAAAACTAAATAAATAAAAAGTAATATTCATACGATAACTGATTTAATTATTTCATTGCAGAATTCTATTAAAAAGAGATTTTTTTTCTCATATGTTTTATGTACATATTATGACAAATGATAAAATTATTTTAATTTAAATACACATTATATATTATTTTAAGAAGAAAGTAATCCTTCCACTTTTCACTTCTAAACCAAACGAAACAAAAAATTTACGATAATTAATCTGATTAATTCTATTCTATCTTTTTAATTCTAAATGTGCCTTATTAAACTTAAAATCAACAGCAAGAGCATGTCAATCGTCCAAATTAATTTTATTTCTTCGATGGAAGTAGACTTTCTTTTATTTACAATCCATTATGGACAAATTCCGTATATAAGTCGCTACTATTACCCGTCAGAGAAACGAACGTTAAATATTTCACGAACGTCAACGGACCTCTCCGTAAACAATCGAGGTAACGGCGCGATGAGAGGTTCGGACTCTCCACCAAGCCGAAAGAAACACACCGGCATAAATTCCAGAAGTTGACACTTGGCCAAAGTGCCCATCCGAAAAATAACCACCAAGCGCGACCGTCCTCGATGTGAAAAGCGAAAATTCCGACGGCAAGGCCGAAATAAAAATATCAATCGCTTCGTGCCGCGGATGCGTCGAGGAAAGATGGGCTCGGGGAAACGGTTGCGTACAATAGTACGAAAAATGCATGCTCATAGCCATGGACGTGTTTTGTCACGAACCAGAAAAATCCATCGAATTCGCGCTGCGAATCGATATGCCTCTCAATACGATACACCGGTCTCGACGTTACGTCGGCGGTTTTGATTTATCAGCCATATTCGCACGCGCGCAAAATGAACAAACGAACGAACGAACGAACGAAATAACCTGCGTGCGAAAGGTGCGTACATGAAACGTTCGTCGTCGGGACGTGCAACGATGCCGTTTGCAAGCGTGCGCGGGAATCGATCCGCGCGCTTGTAGGCGAAATGGAATTTTCAGGACGACTCCCGTAAGAGGAATGGCTATTACGCTCGTTACAGAGTTACATCGTCGGTTGCAACGGCGACTAAACCGTGCACGATCGGCTTTCATTTCGATTGCGTGGGAGCAATAAACGACCTTCTAATTACGCGTTTGTCGTTTCGACTTCGATGTTCGCCCCGATAGTTTCGATTCCGAGTGAAAAAATTCATTTTTTCTCCACCATTTCGTATCGGAGAGTGATTTCTACAGTTTTCATGAAAATATTAGAAACGTTTTTCTATAATTAAAATCTTATTCATAATATTAAATAATAATTGTAAAATTACAAGCAAAATTAAATTTTCATGACAACTTAGTGAACTTTTAAGCAAGCATTTATATGCAAACCTTGAAGAATTTTTAATATTATTTCAAAAAACATTTTAATAATACTATTCGTTATATTAAAATATTTATCAATAAAATTGATATAGAGTTAGTTAAAATTAAATTTTAACATCATAAATGAAAATACACTTTTATTTCTTTGATTTATTAATTATCTGTCATAGAAATAATTATCTTAGAATTGCTTTAAGATAATATATCCGATGATATTCCAAGATGATTTTAGACGAAAGTAAATTAATTAATATTATTCAATTTATTTCAAATATTAAAATATTCTTAGAAACAATGCAATCGCGCAGCTTCTTTTAAACATTAATAATAACATATTAATTACCTACAAGTTTTATTATATCCGACATCTACCGTTAATGAGACAATTTATTTTATTCCACAAAAGAATATACACAAATAGAAGCTCAACATTCGTGGCATCATAATAAATTTATTCAAGAAAAACGTGTTTTCGAATGTCAAACACTAATTAAATTAACAACATGTAATTAAATTGCTCGGGGCAAAGTCCTCGAGTTTCGCATACAGATAGGTTTAGGATTTTCACAGAATTATTTAGAATCATGTAACGCATATGCATGAGGGTAGAATTGATTAATTACTGGCAAATCATTTAAATTAAATCCGTACATAATCGATTACATTAACCGCATTTTCCCAATATGTGACAATTGGTATATCAAATTTCAAACTGTAACAATAATCTCGCGACGACTTCGTCGACGATAATTATAGAAATTCAATTCAATCGGCTTATTATTTATTAATAAAGTTGAAGAAAGAAGTATACAGATACTAAGAAAACATGAGAAATACCGAGATAATAGTCTTAATTGGATTTACAGTAAAAGTCGGGACAAACAATTACGTTAAGAAACAATCGTTCGAAGACACTTCGTGTTGCTGTCTTCGAATTTAAATTCTGGTGCAAAGTACAACCGAAGGAACGCGTATAAATCTCGAGCGAGTAAAGACGGTTGTAACATTATTGCGAATCTAAATCGACTCTTTAAAAGACGAGAAATAAATTTCATAGTATTAATAATATTTTACAAAGATAATACATCACTAAACGGAGATTTGTTCATTGTATATTTCATAATTTATTTTGATAGTAATTATTTTTTGCAAATTTAATTATAACAATATTATGAGAAAATCAAAGAAATTTTTTTCTCTTTCATTTCACTCAATAAATGCACTCAATAATATGCATATAAAATATATTATCTCACTGAGGCTGATTGTGAAATAAATCAATATGATTTTTATATTGAATTTCAAAGTGAAAATTTACGAGAGACATGTCAATATAAAGGTAATCACATGAGTACGGTTGAGCACCTTACTCTTCCGCTTGAGTAATTAAGGATAATCGATGGCCATTTCCTGTATTCTCCGGTGCGAGTGACAAATATATATGCAGAGATCTAGCCGCACGATGACATCAATGATCTGGTCGGGACACATGCGGCTTATCACCTCCGTACATACTCGGATATTACCTGTATCGATGGTACAGGCGCTTCTCTATGCGTGTTCTAATCTGGATTAATCCAAACTGGTGCACCTTTGTAGATTATCGCGCAAAGGATATTCATGCAATTATATATCCCGCATTATACAAAGTAAATTCAATTTTTAAGAGAATATGCGATTAAAAATTAGAGAGAATAATGAAAATAATTTAGAACAATATACATTAAAATAATGTTTTAAAACAATTTAAGTAATTCTCAAAATATATATTCGTCGATTGTGTTATTAAAAGTAACATCTCGTTAAACAGTGTTAAAAATCTTTTAAAATAGATAATATATTTTTATCACAAGAATTTAATAAATCGGAAATTTAATCAGCAGCGAATTTAATTGAAGCATTTAGCGCACAATTGACGTACGAGCAATGACGTAATTGAAGCTCAAGTTTCTATGAGGCGGAACACTCAAACGTGATGAGAATACGTAAATATCCGTATTCCGGATGAGCTGTCGTCTGTCGTAGAGACACAGTTGGAGAACACCCGCCTGATAGCGCATGAGTTTACGTAATTATATTCTATTCGTCAGTTTGCGAGGAGGGAACTTACAAACCTCTCGGAGGACGACTATATAAAATAAAATCGATTTTAGGTACATAAGTCATGTCCAAGTAACTTGGCTCGAATCCTGAAGTTTCGGGATTGATGCTATTGCCGCGAATCAAAGGATGTTAAATGGAGTATGCCCGTCTACTGAAGATAACGGATAAATGCTGACTAAAGTACGTCTACAGATTTTGTACGGACTGACTGAGTTCGATGAAGCGGAACCCAAGTAATCTATGCGCGAAACAGCATTCGATTTACCTGTTGTTTTTGTAGTGCAGCCACATCGCCGCAAACGGGTCCCAGGCCGGTGAGCTCTGTGTCTTTCCTTATCACCCATTCGATGAGTTCGCGCAATGATAGCAGTAAAGCATTCCAGTGTTCTGTGTTGCTCTCCAATCGATTTCTACACAGAAAAAAACATGCACGTTACACCCCATATCTATATTGGATTTTTAAATATATTCATTAGTTGAATATTACTCTCTAGTTTATATTTAATATACATTTATTTTTTTATCTCGTTTACATATAAATATATAATATATTATATAAATACAAAGTATTTGTATTAATCCAGAGATCACGTAACGAGTTAGATTCGTTATAACTTTCTGCGATGCAATGGATATAGTTTTTAAAAATAATTTAACAAATTGTTATTTATTGAAAATTATTTATATTTATGTTACTTTTTAAAAAAATATTGTATTTTATAAAAAGGTATATTTGAATTTTGTTTATTAATATCATATTTATTTCCTAAACATTGAATCCAAGCAGCATTTATTGATTATATATTGATTAAGTACATAATTGAACTTATTTCTTAAGTTGTATTTGTTTATTATTAACAATATATGTAAGAAATAGCATTCAATTAAATTAATAAAATCTATTCGAAGCAGAGACCTGGACCAAACCGTTTGAATTGAAACCGAAAATTTTTTCGTAATCCTTTTTTTCGGTGAATCAAAAAAATCATTTTTTATAAAACCGAAATTGTAATCGAACTAATAAAATTATTTTCGGTTTACGATTTTTTTTGGTTCTTTTTCTAACATAGGTTTCTTTTTTTTAGTTCTTAATCTAACATAGATCTGTTTCTTACAGCTGAGCCAATTGCATTAGTTTAGAGTTTATCTTTCTCCTCTCACATTGTAAGAAGAAAGATAAATTATCTGAGTTTTATAAATGCAATCAGCGCATGGATATGTGAGAAACTAATTGAACGAATGAACACTCTCTTTCTCTCTCTTTCTCTTTCACTCTTTCTCTCTCCTCTCTCTCTTTCCTCCTTTTTATTTTTCTTGTTGTTGTTCGCTTGCTCAAACCATATTATCACAAGTGTGATTTAAATCCTTGCACATGTATAAATATATAAAACATTATATTAAATAAATAATATATTTTAAAATTTATTTCTCTCTCCACTACATATACATACATATACAATTTAATAGAATAAATTTAACAGAAAAAAAAATCATTTGAAATTTTTAACTCCTCTTCTATTGCATGAGTAACTATAACTGGAGAAACTTGTTAAAAAAACCGTAATTTTTATGGTTTCAGTTTTCTTTACAAATAAAAAAACTGAATCTGTAAACTTATTCGATTAAATCATAATTGGAACTAAAAAAAATTTTTCGATTCGGATTCTTGACTCAAAGCATCAAAAAACTGAAAGAACATAAGAATGTTATATTTACATGGAAAGAACGATTTTGCAGATTTTTCTAAAAATTTAAGGATAGATAAATTTTTTAGGATAGAAAAATCGTTCTTTCCGTGTAATATTCCCGGAATGCTAAAATGCAAACAATGTCACACTCTCAATTTAAAAAGTTTATTATTTTTTAAGCCACATTTATATACTTTTATATTTATATTTTTAATAAATACTTAGAAATTTTTACTCAAATTTTATCATTTTTCAACTTTACAAATGATGAAAATAAATGCTGTTCTCTGGTCTCGACATTCGGAAATAAAGTCTCAACTGGTTAAAAGAGCTTTTCTGTCAAATGTATAGTCAATCATCAATACATCGAATTTTAGAATTGGTTAAAAATAATAAAATAACAAAAAATTATATACATTAAAAAAATTTACGAAATTTTAATAAATATTTGTTTAGATAGTACCTACTAATGAGACATTTGCAATAAAAGATACTTACAATAAATAAATATTTATTAAAATTCATAAAATTTTTTTTAGTGTAAACTTGAATTGAGAAGATGAGTAATTATACATGAATTTTTACAATTGTAATTAAAAACAGCTCTAAATATATACGTCATTCTACGACTTAGATAAGAAGGTACAATTACGAAATGGTACGGAAGAGAGAAACGATAACGAAATAAAATCCGCCTTTTGATTTTTTCCTGCTTGATACTCTTCAATATCCTTTTCACAATGAGATAAAAGTTGCCTATCAGGGTTATCAAATTTAAAATCGAAAACTCGATTATTTTATTTCATTCCAAATTATTCAAAATTGTTCCACCTTACCTTATAAGCTATAAACGCTATAAATATTATATTCTAATAATATAGTTTTTATGTTCAAAATTAATATAAGTATAATCTATAATGAGAATATCGGAGAATATTTTACATCAAAATGTTTACATCAAAAACGTTCTTACGCATCCATCCAAAGGATGGATTACAATCTCTGGACGCAACGCGCTGATAGATATTCACCACACAGGTATAAGCAGCGGCGAGAAAGACGCATAAAATGTTCGACTCGTAAATACGAGTAAAAGAGAGTACATATTTGTTAGGGACAGACAGGTAAAGTCGTCGACGGGAAAGGAGAATGAGAAAAAAGAGTTGGTAAAGCAAAGCGGCGCGCGAGTGAATGAAAGGAGAGTAAATGTAAAGTCTTGATATTGCTGATGCCAAGTGAAATCGGGCGATGAGTGAAAAAAGAGAAACGAAATAGTGACGCGAAGTACAGATAGAAAAGGAGAAATCAGATAGATACTTAAGATAAGTAGATTCATCAAGATTAGATTGGAAAAAGTAACGCGAAATGTAACGCGTCTCAATATGACGGAATAATAAAAAAAGATAATAATTCAGAAAAATGTAAATTGAAGAACAGACATTTTAAGAAACGTGAAAAGAGAGATGGAATATACTTGCAGATAAAATGTAATTCGAATAAAACGAGTAAATATGGAAAGCAAAAGAGCTCTGAGAAAATTAAAGTGGACGAGCATTTCGAACGACGACGCGCGACGCGGCAAATAAATAATGCGCCGCCGATGGAAAGCGACCGGGAAAAGGGAAGGCTGGTGATAAAGCCAATCGTGGACAAGAAGGAAAACGATCTCAGACAAATAGGAAAAATACGAAAAAAGCAGCGCGGACAGTGACATATAAAGCGTTCGTATACAAATGGATCTCGAAAGAAGGCAAGGATAATAAGAAGAGATTAAAAAAAAATAACAAAGAATAGGAGTTTGAAATGACAAGATCAAGAAATGCGAATGAATAGAGAGTGATCCTTGATAAAGAATGCTTTGTCAGAATAAAGTTGGTTAAGAGGCAACCAGATTAAACGACAAAGTAACTTTAGATAAAAAAAACGCAAGAGCGTTTTAAAAAAAAGTCTGATCATAAGATGTCTTAAGAAAGAAAAAGAGAAAGAAGCTATATTGTATAACGATATTTGCGGTAGAAAATTATCTATAAACATAAACACGCGTGGAATGCAACAGATAGATAAAATCGACAAATATAAATACAGAATAAATATTGAAGGACGTGCATAACACGCGTGTTTTGTTAATAGTAAGTAAATACTACTGGACGGAAGCGCCGGAAACGTGAAACAAAATGAAAGACCAGTGGGAAATCACTGGAAGACGTGGAAGCGCGAGAGACTGGATACAAAAGAGACGTCCTCAAAAAGAATGAGGACTCGTGACAGGCACCGCTGGGAGAAAGAAATGAAAGCAAAAGATGTTAGAACAAGGCAAGGGATGGGACAGATAAGCAGGATAAGTCAGAAGAAAAGAATTAGTCCGAGGAGATGATCTCGCAGATATACGAGATAATGGTCTCGCAAGTCTATGCACGTACAGATCATATATGGCATAACATAACATGATATAACATCTGCAGAACGTAGGAAAAGATACAGACAAACTCTTATCTTGTCACAGTATTAAAAATTTGTGAAGTAAGCAGTTTAATTCTTGACTCTTTTATTATATAGTGTAAAAAAGACGTTTATTGGATTGATATACGATTTAACTTTAACTTAATTTCCTAATGATTCCAATAACTCTCTCTTTCTCTTTCTCTCTCTCTCTCTTTCTAATTCTTATTTCAAAAACTTAGAAAATTTCAATTTACTATGCGTGTTATTTCTTCAACAATTCAATAAAAAATTACAGCGATAAAGATAATTTATAAAGAACCTAATGTAACTAAAAAAAATCCCTACAAATTCCGGAATTCCTTTTTATACAATAATATAAAGATTAAATATGAAATATAAAAGTGCAAATATAGAAAAATATAGAATGCGTCTGCAGGAACGAAAACAAAAATAATAAAAATAAGTAACGCTAAGCTGAATTTCTTCTTATTTCATTTCTTGTTTAACTCGTCGCCCATTATCTTGTCGGAACGACTCGTGCGCGGATGGAATCCAAAGTGGTCTGAGAATAAAGAAGCGTAAGGCGAATTAAAGCGGAAGACAGAGGCCCGAGAGACGAGAGCGGCATAAAGAGATAGGAAGCGCGAAGGAGGCCAGGAACTGAATGCTGCAAGAGAAATTCTCGGGTAAAGAGCGCCGGCCACCAGGACAACGAAGCACCGTCGCCGGTGCCGGAGGTCGCGAAATAGACGAAAGAGGAAGATAAAGGAGGCTGGTGGGCAAAAGGAGGGCAGGAAGGATGGCGGTTGGGATTTAGATTTATATTTCGCCATTGTTGCACCACCACTGGTGGCGACATCCACTTACTAGGTCACATTCAACAATTCCCATCGTCTTATTCCCCCCGCGGCCCCTCCTCCGAATGTTCCATATCGTCGTCGTCGTTCTCGTATCGCAAAGAAACAGTCTCGCGTCTGGATATATTGCGGTTATTGTAACGTCGATGAGAGCCGCGAGGAATTTCGCGTACTTTTGCGATTTGAGCGCGCATACAGGCGCACGTACGCGTATGTATACAGGGCTACAACACGTTACGATATTGCACCTTCTCCCAGGGAGATAAGGGCGCAAGGATATTTTGCACGATGGATGGTGGTACGGAGTTACCGGAAGAAATCGTCCTCATTGCTCCGACGAATCGTGGGAATAAACTTTTCTCGCTCCACGTAGCCGCTATATGCGGCGACTGATGCTCGCTCGAAAAATTTATTCCACGCTATGAGAGAAAAGAATTGATCTGCGAGACAACTTGAATATGCTTACATGTTTCCTCGAAAAATTGTATTCTTGTATTTGAATTTATAGGATTAATATAATATAACTCGAGAAAAAAAAAGCAGCTTGTAGATAGAAAAATTGCAATACAAAATGAAATTAGATGATCAAGGATTAATAATAAAGATTAATGAAGGCGATAAAATCATTTTTCTGCAATATTTCTCATAATATGATATTCCACGCTATGAGAGAAAAGGATTGATCTGCGAGACAACTTGAATATGCTTACATGTTTCCTCGAAAAATTATATTCTTGTATTCGGATTTACAGGATTAATATATAACTTGAAAAAAAAATAAAGCTTGTAGGTAGAAGAATTACGATACAAAATGGAATTAGATAATCAAAGATTAATAATAAAGATTAATGAAGGCGATAAAATAATTTTTCTGTAATATTTCTCATAATATGAAACACATTGAATCCTTTTCATCACGGTATGCTCGTTAAGATTCATAATATTGTCTGGAAATTATAAATTTTAATTAATCGTGGCTCATATATGCATAACGGTAATTTATCGTCATGTAATTGAGAAAAAACGAGGTCTGTATGATTAATAGGACGTGCATTAGACCTATGTCAGTAATGGAATCTTACGGTCACGAAAGAGAATTTGGCGGAACATCTATTTTCGCTCGTCGTCCGGCTGCCAGAAACAGGAGAGCCTCCACTAACGGAAAGATATACTTCTCGTTCGTGCGATCGCATTTCAATTGAAATGTTCAGTAAGTGGTGCTACACTGTCGCCTTGGCGAACGAACCAAGTTGCCCTGCGAGCGAGCGATCTTTACGACGTGCCAGGCTGATGTAAAATAAATCACCAGGAAATTTCCTGGGCGGCTATAAAAATCTGCCGAAGAAACGTCACGTATCTCGCACCTACTCGATAAAGTCCGACGTAGCCTCAAGTAAATAAATCATGAATAACATAACCGGTACTATAATTTTATTATTAAAGTTACTCTTACGGAGACGATTGTTTGTCAGGTGATCAGAGTCATTCGGGACATTAATTACTTCGAGTATATAACATATTTGAAGAAAAGTGGAGGGAAAATGTTTCTCTCCTTTCGTGAAGGGAGAAAATAAATAAATAGACTTATAGAATACTGTGATTTGAGAAAATATCTATTTTAATATACGTAAAAACATTATTCTATTTTAATATACAATTTTACATATACGCAATGTAAAATATTTTATATATAGAAAGTATAAAGTACTTTTATAATGAAACCCTTTTCTCCCTTTCCCGTAACAATATGCTCTCGCAAAAAATCGTTATGATAACGAAATTCTATAAAAATAGGAAATCAATATTACAGCAGAGATACAACGATGCTGCCTTTTTTCGTTTGCTGAGCAATTAAGAGACATGCCCAACGATATCGCATAAAGTGGAAAATCTGATTATGCGAATGCGAGAGCAGTGTTATTCAAGCTCGTCGTCATTTACAAGGAAAAGTAAAAAAAAAACATACACCCAGGCATATAGAATAAGACATGTACAGAATTGAATTGCGAAGCGTGGCGAAATGCAAAACGCGAACCGGCAGAGTCTCTGATTCCGCGAGATCGCCAGATTTAGCATACACAGTCGGAGATTAAGTATAATTAAAACGACGAGATGGGCACACATAGTTCGGCACACAAAGTACATGTAAGTCGATAAAACTACAACATCGATAGACCAGGGATTTGGGATAAGTCGAGTTACAAAACAATTCTTAACGACGACATTGAAATTCCGAGACGCACCTTTAATTTATCTTCATTGTCGAACACATTTAGAAGACATCTGCGAAAACAAGCGGAAGTCGTTACGTGTTTCGAGCTTTACGTCGGATTTTTCTCGAAACGTGGATTATCCAGCAAATAACGGAAACGATTCAGTGTAAATTCAGAAAAGGAATCATTCGTGTTTGAAAGGGGATTTGAAACAAAACTCAGAACAAATGTGGAATCTTTGAAAATTGTCGTCTCTTGCGATTTACAACAGTTCTTACATTTGTTTGACAAATTTCAACATTGTCCACAAATTGAATATTTAATCATATCTGCAAGAATTTATCTTTGTATAAATAACGAAATTTTTTTCAAACATAAGTTTTAGAAAAGTTTTATACAAATTTTAAGTTAAAACGTTGAACATAGAAAAATTTTTGAATATAGAAAATGTTCTATTCGAGGCTGTATATCTTACTACCGAATCATTGAAATTCATTGAAAGAATTTCATGAATACTGATAGTCTTTACAGAAACCTACAATGCGATTTCAACTATATCCTGCATTTATGCGACACAAGACTGAGTCTCTGCAAAATGTCTAGAAGGATGAATTTATGAATATAAAACAATACACACTTCATATATGACAATCCATTTGATAAAAAGATGTATCGTTTCACAATGTTAAATCTGCTATTCAGATTTGTGAGAAACTCCTGCAGTTCGATCAAGACATATTGTCAGATTGTTTTTCATGGAATTGCATAAATTTCTTGCACAAAAATATTTTAGTTTTTTAGTTTAATTTAATTCAATAAAATGTCACAGTTTCTTCATTGTATCTCAACAAATGTTATTGTTAGTTATTTAAAAACAATTAGTTGTTATTTGATCGTTTTTTAAATAAAAGGTCTACCACAGCAGAAATAAAATATTATATTATATCAGATGTTTATATCAAAGTATAATAATAATTGTTTTTTAAGAGAGTTAAGATTAAGAATAAATAAATAAATAAATAAATTAAAAATAATACAGAATGTGTATACAAAATGTGTAGATTGTTAACTACTATTATACGAATCATTACAAAATTAAACTTATATATAACTGTTCATATCCTTGCATTCGACGTGATTAAAATATACGCGGAAATATCATATGTCATTAAAACTCATTATATCTGCAGAACTGATTAATGCTGTTAAATAGATTTTCTTTAATAGATTTATTCATTCATCAAAATTAGTTATCGCATAAGTGTAAATAATTCTCATTTACTTCGGACAGTTTTAATATTGAATATGTTATTAATCAATTCGGTAATCAATTATGGAGACTTCGGTTGAAAATATATGACGAAAACTTTTGTTTGCTCAGTACGCATCCTTTTACTGTTCTATTCTGGCAAATGAGAAATATATTAAATTTTGATAGTCAATGCGAATCCACAGGGAGCTATCAAAATTCATTGCGGCCATCGATCTTGTGATAACATCGCGCGATCGCAATCTGCAACGTGGTCGCAATAAATTAGCTGCTGTTATAAATAGACTTCACGTCTAGACGAAATTATTATTGAGATAGTGGAAAACTGTCAAACTGTTTGCGCAGTAATATGGTACTTTGCATAATAAAATATTTTTTCGCTCCAGAAATATTAAAATATGTCGTAATGTACAATAAGTTAGTCGTTTATTAGTAAGTTATTGCAAATATGATTGCATACTAAATATATTGATGAATATTAACAATCTATTAATGAGTAAATGTCATTCATCATTGAACAAATCCTCTTCATTGTCAAACTGCCAATTAAATTAACGCGTTCGACTCGAAAATGTACGAGTTATGACCAACAAAATTAATTATACTCCATTTAATTTACGAGTATTATGAATCGGCTAACTCAAAGCGCGGAGTAACGATTATCAGTTTTTCTTACGTGTTCCACCTCGTTTTTTAACCCGGAAAATCTCGTCACTTAATGACACGGTCGTAAAACTGAAATTGAACCATTTCGTAGAGCGTGTTCGTTATCAGCGACACGACACCCCTGTGAAGCTCCAAGCTTCTTATCTATCAAGCGATTTTATCTTCTCTTTATGTGCCGATAAACATCTGGACCACCACAAGTTCCAATGAGATTAATTCCAACTGAGATCTGTGAAAGTTCATCGCGCTCGTACATCACCGTTCTTCTACGATATATCTGATATATATCGATTCGATAATCACATTACAATTAGACGTGAATCTCCACTCAATGAAGCTCTTTGATCTAATGTGCCGATGGCGATTCATGGTTGATGTTTCCCACGAAGACTCGTCAACGGCATTGATTCGTTGCTATCATCGTCCTTGTCGTTGTCGTCGTCATCGTCGCCGTCGCCAGTTAACGTAATAAAGCGGGCAAATGGAATTGCCGCAAACGGGCGGAGCGTTATAATTCAACTCTGGGGAACAATTTACCGGTACAATCCCAATCTGAGCGAGGTCGACTCGCTACACAAAACCGGTCCAAACTTCTACAATAAACAACATCAACAACGCCGCCATTAGCGTCGCGCCGCTAGCGGATCTGTCCGCGTCGCAGTTTTCGAGGTGCAACTCCGTCCGTTACGGACAATTGAATAGTGCGACCTGATACTAAAAATGGAGATAATAATGGGTTCGAAATGGACAAATACACGACTGTGTGCCATTAGTAGATAAGAGAAATATGATCCATAATGCGAAAATTAAATTCTAAATACTTTCTTATGATGCTTTAAACTATTTTAAAGTATCTATTTCTTGGAATAATAGACAAAGATATTATTTGTAAATATCAGAAATTATGAAGATTAAATTGAAAAGCTTTGATAAGATTTAGTTTCAAAAGTGATATATTAGGTGTAGTAAAAAGAAATCCATTATTTTTGCATGAAATTGAATGGAAAAATAATGGATTTCTTTTTACTACACCAAATATAAAATCTTTGTTGACATTTCATGAGTATGCTTTAATAAAGTATGCTTTAATAAATTGTGAGAAAACTATTTTGTGTTTATGGAAGAGAAATTTTGTTTATAACAAAAATAAATGTGACAGGTGCGATATGCCAATTGGTATTATTCGGAAAGGGTCAGTAATCTCAAACAAGTTTCGATCTACCGCAGGACGCCAAATCCACTCCTATCGGATTGTAGTTCCGTTAGAATCAGCTACTACGTGTGTTCAGTAAGTTATGAGCTCCGTTTGATAGCAATTCCGATAAGCTTCTGGTTTACGTGTGAGTTTATGTGTTTTACAGTTGTTTGCGTTGGTGCCATGTATTACTTCACATGTAAATCCATTATGTATGAGATTGCAAACGTAACCCTTGTAACGTTCCGCATATTTTTCAATATTTTAGTGAACGATCCTTTCAATTATTCCGAAGATCAAAGGTTTCTCGAGCGGATTACCTAGGCTTGACCGGGATAACCTATTGGAACAAGTTAACAATCAGAAAGAAAGGAAATGATATGATTGATTGAGTCATGTTTAATTGCAAGCGATTATTTAAGAACAAAACACCAACAAGTAAATCATTGAACAAACATAGTTTATCGATATAAGTTTACTGTATAAAATGCGGATCGTCATGCGCAAAACCGATATATGTAAGTTAATCAGATCTTGCTGGATATCTATTGCGCAATTTGATACGCCAGTTGTCGTTCGAGAGCGTAATATAAACTTCCGCTCGTAAAACGGATTCGCAATGAGTATTACGAGCGTTTGCGCAAATAACAGTAACGCATATTTTGTCGCGATCTGTATTCGAGTTGCAACTTCTGTGCATTTCATCGCAGCCGGGCGAACTAAAATATTTTTGCTGATGTTTTTCATATTCGCATAACCACGCCGCAAGATTATATCTGAATGATATGCGACAATTTCAGTGTAGGCATATCCGATAAAGCGGTAACTATTTTAAATGATGCGTTGTAAAATATAAAAGGAAAATATAGTTGCATCATACGTTCCGACGTTGATAGCTTTATAAATTTTATTTGCTTATAAAAATGTTACGATAGGAAAGATTATGTATACAAAGGTGTATTTTAAAAATAAAGTAGAACTAAGAGTACAAATAATATTCATATGTTATACCTACATTTTATTTCCTACCACATATAAGAAAAAAATTATTACTTTCAATATTTTATTGAGCAACAATACATAGATGCGCGCTAAAGAAATTTTTTAAATACGGTAAATACGGTCGAAAAACAATCCACTCTTTATTCTTTCCAGACTTAATCTATAATAAGAACCAAGAAACTTTATAAAAAAAATTGAATTCCGATAAAATGAGGTAATTTTCACATATAATTATTATATAATCATTATATATATTATATTATAATGTAGCTTATAATGATGAATATAGGATATTATAGATACAAAAAACACTCAATAATGAATGGTTTTTGAATTAGAGTATATTAAAAGTGCAAATATACTCATAAAGCACTTTTGATACATAATAGCTCAAAAATTATCCATTATTGAGCTTTACGTATGTCATCTTTTGTTCGTCATTATAAGCTATATTATAACTCTACATCTAACTCATTTCATCGGAATCCAATTTTTCATATAATTAGTATGAGGTTTTTTTTCACTTGTAATAAACTTGCTAAAGTCTTATAAACGTGCAAACGTCTGATTTAATATTGCACTTTAAAGAGCGTTTTTTAATTGTTACATATCGAATAGATATCGATTACAAAGTGGCTGAGAGAGGCACGTGGTTAATCCACTTCGAGTTTGCACAGTGGTGCAGCAGTGATGGCGGCAAATCAGAGAGCCGTTTGAATCGTTTACGGTATTTCCTAATGAGAATGCAAATACCGAAGAGAGGGCGAAAGGCAATGCCTACATTTAGATCGAATTCCCAGGATACGCTGGAGAGATTTCGAACTATTTTTTTCTCGTCAGAATCGAACGACGTATTGGTAGCGATTTCTGATCATACATGTATGATCAATATAGCTGACGTTTACGCATGACGAACTAGCTTCACAGAACCAGTCACAGTTATTTGTAATTCCTAAAGTGTAATGGTATTTAGTTAGGAGTTCAAAGGTGAACGATATTGACTAAGTTTGGTCGATACAAACGAGAATGCAAACTAAATATACATTGCTGCAACTTTGTTCTGTTTATATTACATCAAATCCCTCAAATCTCTATTGAATCCATGCACAATTTGATCCAAACAATTGAGGTCGCACGTCTGTAAAGTATACCTTTCAACTGACGTTTATAGAATTACTTCGTTTATATTTAACCCGGAAATATAATTCCATCTGAAATGTGTTTATACCCTAGCAGTGAGAAAATATGAATTATTGTAAAATGGATATTATTTTCTTCTTTTTTAAACATATTTTCTTTTTTTTTAGTAACTATTCTTTACAAACTTTTAAATATACAATTCTATCCAAAATCCACAATGAAAAGTATTAAAATCTTTTTAAATATACTAAGCTATTTAACGTGTTTATTCCGTTTAATGTATGTTTGATTTCTTCTTTAAAAAAAAAAAAAAAAAAATTAATTTATATTCATGTAATGTTTTCAAATGCGAATAATTGGGAAACAATCAATAGTATACAATATACTGTTAATGATTATAGTGATTTTAATGAGAGTTAAAACACTCTAAGTGATTGTTTACATAAAAAAATGAGATAACTAATAACCGGGTTAATTACTTCTGGTTCGAACCGTATAAAAATTGATTGTAATTATAATTTTCTACATAAAGCAGAACAGAATAAAAATAATCATCAATTACAATCGTACATTAATTCTTTGCATAGATCAAACACACGTTTTTATTTCAGAAAAAATTCTATCATAATAATTCGAACGTCGGCGCATTTTTTGTGGCACGTGGAGGTCCTCTTTGTTCCATCGAGAATCTCATTTCACGGATTTCACTTTGAGTAGCCGTGCGACTGGACGGAAAGCTCTTCCTTTTGTCATCCTTCTTCTCGTCATTTCCTCACCGGTACAAGCGAACATAAGTCATCTTCTTCCTAAGTCATGGTCACAACGTCAACCTTGGTTGCCCACGATTGATATGCGAGTTTGATGCTGCGTTCCGATGCATCCTTAGAGAAGGATCTCCGAGAGACCCTCAGAGAGTTTCCAACCAACCGGAAATTAAAATTTCTAAACGGGTCAAGTCGTCAGGTCACTGGAAGACGCGCTCGTTTATGCTCGATGAACATGAAACTCCTTCCTTTTTTCACCGGCTTCATCTCGTTCTTAAGCAATGGACTTACAAAGATCCGGCGGATCGTTCATCGATCCCTGCTATCTATTGGAATCCGTTTTCCCGTGGAATTATCGCGATTTGTATCCGCGACGATAGCTGACGATACCGGTGGTTACGCGCACGCTTCCGGTCAATTTCCTCTGGCGAGACCCGGACATTGATGGGGATGAAAACGGAAAAGGTGAAAATGTGATTTAATGGATACCTATGTGCCGTACATTTATGAGAACATTACACATTTGAATCAAGCGCCCGCATGTAGGAGGAAGTAAAAAATTAGCGATCGGGAGAGAAATAGATCTACAATAGAGGAAAATAGATCTACAATAGAGGGAAATAGAAAAATACGGATGATTAAATGGGATGATGACATGTTACCGAAGATACGTGCATTTAAAAAATTCAAAAATACGAATAAAAATTTATGAAGAGAAAATATTTTTTTTATAAAGAGATATAAAGAGATTTTTTAATTGTTTCTTTTTTTGCGGTCGTTTAATTTGCTCTATAATATTAATTTTAATTACATAGTATTATATTGGGTTGTCCGGAAAGTTCGTGCCGACCTATATAATTTAATAAATGTATACTAAATGTATAAATGTATACTTTAAATCTTCTGCGTTTCAATTTTCCTTCAAAATCGGCACGAACTTTCCGGACGACCCAATAGAATACAATTTTTACATAGATTCACATATGACTATTTTCATAGATATTTTTTAATATAGATTTTTTAAATCTTTTTTTTTTCACTATACAATAAAAAATTATAATTCATAGATTTTTAACGTTTGTTGTATTAATGAATGAGTAAAAAAAATTGAATATATAAAAAAAATTGAAATAATCTTAAAGACGATTTCTAAACATAAATCAATAATAAGAACGTAATAATAAAAATAATCCATCATCACAGGAATTAACGTGCAAGAAATGGAGACAGAATGAGTTAGGAATTAGGATATTTTAAAAGTAATTTTGAACGAAACAATCTCGAATGGATGATGCATATAAATGTGCTAATCGGTTATCGTCGATTTTTCGAAATAATCGAACCGAAAAAGTTTTTCGATGAGAACAAGTATACTATCTCCGCGAATAAAATGCTATTTTCGCGATTCGTAAAATAGGTTCGACGCTGCTCGATGTACCCCCCCTCCCCTCCCTCCCCGACCGGGTCTTTAAATCGAGATTAACGGGGAAAATTCTGCGTTCGATCAATTGTGCTCATAAATGAATGAAATCCAGTACTCATACGAATTCGCTCGTCCCGTGGGCCGTGAGCACACATGCGGAATTCAGAATGGCTAAGTAAACGTTGGGTCGCATCTGGCGCAAAGGACGTAATGCCCGGCAATAAGGGGAGGTCCCGAATTACGTACCAACAGAACTCGTGCGCGCTTTCTACCGCTCCACATAAACCAAATGTAAGCGCTTTAACATAGGGACTCGTTAACCCTCTCGACCCTCGTAATACCGCGAATACATTCGTAATACTTAAACATTCCCAACAAGCAATAAATAAAAAAAAAAAGATATTTTCATACTCTACGATATTACGGAGATAACAACTGATAAATGCGCATGGTTGTATATTATCGGATCGATAGAATAAAATGTAATGAATATAAATTACAGCTTAGAAACGAGCGGTGACAAATAAAAATTATTTTTATACTGCGAGAGAATTTAAAATCCATTTTTATAGATATAAACGTATAAATACTTTTTTTTTTACAAATTTTTACTTGTCACAAGATATCTGTCAAAAATGAAAGAGATATTTAAAGGAGCACAAATATTAAATATTTGTGCGTGAGTGATAAATGGATTCTCTGAAAGCGATCATTTAACAGTTTCTCCAATTACATTGATCCTCGATTGTTTGCATAGTGATATCAAATAAAGCTCGCATTTCATTTATTGGGCAGGTATCAACGCTATTAACCTTCTTGAGATTAACGTAAAGCTGCACATTATCATACTTTAAACTTACATTATTGCTTCGCACAGCGATATATGTGTTGGGAATACATTCTGGTAAACCGACCGAGATCAGTAAGTTGGAGTCGGGCAAAGACCGGATGCCGGAAGGAAATATCAGACAGCGCGACAGATTTGTTGACGTCATTATTAATGTCCTTGACGGAGTGTCGGGCTTGCAAATGCTTTTGAATGCTGGAAATGCTATGCGCGTTTCCACGCATGTTGCTTTGAGATCAACAAATTTGAGAATAACAATAGTACAACAGGCATGGCAGACGCAGATTAATCGATTTGAACAATTAATTAATTAATTATTGTGAGTTTTTGAGTCTCCTATCCACGCAAAGCGTATCGTTTATTCGCTCTCAGAGTTCCAAATTATACTGTTCTATGTAATGAAATTAATTCTATATTTCTATATATGTCTAGATTGTACGTGATGTTTTTTTTCTATTTTTGTCAAAAGCATTATAAAGATTAACATTTTTTAAATTAAAGAAATTATATTATAAGAAAAAGAAGTAGTTGAAAAATCGATACTGATTGCAAGCAGAAAATTAAAGCTATAATGTTTAATAATTAATTCAATAATAAGCAAATTGGCTAAAAGGCACATTAATATGAACAGTTACCCTAATAGCGCGCATTAATTTTTTTTTTATTTCAAAAAGAAATCGCAGGGTTCAAATCTGATAACCGTTTTTTGAGAGAGTACTACAAGAAAGTATCTGATAATTTCAACAGTGATAATCGATCTCCAAGCAGGATAGTGGAATTTCCAGTAGGAGCGGGTCATCGATCTTCAGCGGAACAAAAGCAACAAAGATACGGATGCTATAGTCAACTTTTTAGCACCATTGCCGTTTCGATTCATCGCGATCGCAAGCGCTATTCCTTCATTATTGTAACCTGGAACTTTCCATCTTCACGTAGAGTTCGTTTTTCGTTCATGTTCTCGCGTTCTGATCACGAAGGCATCGCTTTGAGTTTTGTGGGATATCGGCAAACCGATTTTCTCTCCCTTTTCTCCCTCTATTCCACTCGTTCTCTTTCTGTTCCTTCGACTATTTGACTATTTCTCTCTTTCACCGATTCCAACAAATTTCCTGCTACGATCGTTCGTTTCGATATCGGGCGTTGCCGTCTTCATGTTGTCGCCCGTTTCTGCACGTTATGTGGGATGTCACGTAAAAATAACTTTCGATTTGCCGCAATCGAGAGAGAAAAAGGTTCAGACGAGCAGCGCTGAACGAACTTGTACGTGACAGTCTCCGCGACGTGTTTCGTTTGGGAAGCCAGCGAAGCCGATGCTGCGCATCGGAGGCCAACTGATAAGACTTACCGAGCGATTCATCACGACCTCGCGATTATCTGGCTGTCAGTTTCGGCCCAGCGATGGATCAAACGTCGTGTTTCGCGTTGTCGGTGTCGCGGTGTGTTTTTGCAGTTGCAGCTTGTCCACCTCGCTCGCGAGATACGGGACGAATCGGACACACGGTGTGTTCGGTTGCGTAATCTGGCTTGAAATTATTCCCCTGAGATAAAGTTCTGTCAATCTTATTTATGGAAATGTCACTGAGATCAAATGAGAAATTATTTTAGTGCACTGCATGTGTCTCGTACGTCACTATGTGAAGTGAAAAATATCTATTATTTTCGTATCCGAAATCTTATACATGTTATCTTTAAGAATGTATATTATTTTTATATTAAATTCATACGTATTATATAAATCTGATAAATAAAGGAAAGAAAATAACCTGCTCTTTTATTAATTATAATTAAATTGAATTTATAATTAAATTGAAATGTTAATAAGTTGGAAAATTCTGTGTCAAAAAATCTAGATAAAAGATAAACAATAAAGAATTCAAAAGTTAACTGTTCACTTTAAACGAAAAGAGAGGAAAGAGCGATTTTGCTGAAGTATCTAAAAATTTAACTAGATATAGATTAGAAAATAAATTTTGTTGGACTATCAAAATAATTATATAGGACGCTCAAGCTAATTATTAGAATATCAAAATTTTTTGCAGCATTGCTTGAATTTTCTATACAAATATTTTGATGGACTAACAAAATTATTTTCTCTTATCTAGCCTAAATTTTTAGGTATTTCAGCAAAATCATTCTTTTCATGTATAAAAACAAAGTAAAGAGAAAAAGAAGTTCATTATATGCAGGATTGGGAAAGTTACTTTGTAGAAATAACTAGTTACAGTTTTTTTCTTTCAAAAGTAACTATAGTTACAGTTCCAAGTTACCTAAAAATTAACTCGTTACAATTACAGTTACTAAAAAAGTAACTTTTCAATTACTTTTCAATTACTTTTCTGTTATCATGACAGACAATATGAGTAACATCGATATCATTAGAGTTCATCAAAGAAAAAAAAATTTACGTTTACAATTTACTAATCTATCAAAAAACCTCGAAACATTTGTAGTAGACCGATTTGTCCTTAATCAGTATTCAGATTTTAACCAATTACATTAAATTGACAAATAAGTAAAGTAACTGTAAAATGTAAAGTAACTGTTAAATTAGTTACTAGTTATTGGAAGAAATGTAACTAAGTTAAGTTACAGTTACAGATGAAAAAAGAAACTAAATTACAGTTATTGAAAAAAAGTAACTATAACTATAACTTAATTATAAGTAATTAGTTACTTCCCAACCCTGATTATATATACTTTAGAATTAATGTAAGCCCATTACGGATAGAATTACAATTCCAGTCATAAATTCTTACAAGTCCTGAGAACGAGTTTTATGATATTGCTTAGAATTGACTTATTTGTCTTCCATTGTGCACAAAAGTTGTCGTTTCGCTTTCATTCGATTTAATGTATGGCACGAATATGCGCGTGAACGCACCGTTGCATAGATTTAAACGCGCTAGTAATATTGCAACCGAAATAGTATTATTATTCCTCCCGATTCCTGTTTCTCCGTTAACAAGCGTCACTTTGGGCCGTGTCTTAGACTTCGCAGCGTCTTGCTTTGGTGACCTTTGTGCGCGCTGCGGTTATGTGCTCTATGCATCTAGTTTTCGTAGCGCGACTTCATTTGCAAATACGGCGAGCAAATACGCTTTCGTCTGCCTTTCGGATTTTGTGAGTCGATATATCGACGCTTCGATGCGCGATGGAATATTAATTTGTTCCGATCGAGCGCGGACGACACGTTTATGCCTTGCAGCCACTCAAATTCTTTTTCATTTTGCCCGTGTTTTTCATTGAACTGTTGAATCCCGCGTCAGCTGGTCAGTAAATAAATTCGCAATTCCGTTACTATGTTAAAAAAAAATATTAATTGGTTGGGTAACCATTTATCATTGCGCAGTTATAAATAAACCGAGCGTGCGCATGATTCAATTTTGACACTTGCATACATGTAAACATACTGTACATATTTAAATTTAGAATATAAATGTATTTCATGTAGCATAGAAATTTGTTCGAATAATGGAAGAAATAGATTCCTCCGAGCGTAATTATTATACCGATGAAGATTTGTCGGTACGTAGCACTGCTGATTATATATAATTTCACGTGCACTATACAGTTTTGGTTGAACACAAAATTCTGTGCAAACTTTCGCTGTATAAAGCGCGCAATCGCTATTTTTTTCTTCTCTTTTATTTGCTAGTCGCGAACAATAGGACATTCGGGATGAACCGCGCTAGCAATTGTTACACAAGTTTACACGACTCGAGCTGCGGGGCGACGCACGATGTGCGACAGGCAGCGGTGCATCGTCTACAAACACTCGTGCAATTCGTGCAAACCTTTATTTGTCGTCCGGATACTGGTGTGCGCCAGGGAAGCACTGCCGGATGTTGGACAAGTCCGAAAAGTCCGCGTATCCGACCGCCGGATGCTATCGCCATTGTTGGCAGCGTGCGTGCTGAGATAACTAATTACTCCCTCCCCCTTAGTATTATTGATTTTACGGTCAGTTCCGGTATCTTGCGGAAAATAAAAAATATAATTCGTGCGAATGTAACGATGGCGAAAAGAGGATCAGTCGGATGGCTTTTTATCCTCGTTAATCTACGTCGGGCGAGGTGATCGAGACTACATCGAGACTACATCGATCACGAAGTTCATTTAACGTGCATTTTGATTAGTCATTGAGATGTTTTTCTGGCAGGACATTTTCGCAAAGAGCATATTCCTGTTGTGAACGTAAAGCGCTACTGTGAGGTCATAAATTTAACGAATTTAACATAGCGAAATAACATATTAATTTTTTTTAATGAAGATTGTGAAGTATAGCACTCAAGTATTGAATTTCAAAAAATCATTTAATATTATGTATAGTCTAGACATTAAAAAAATATTATTAAAACTCTAAACTGATATTTACGTATAATTTACTTGAAATTTGTTAATAGCTTAAATTTTGTATTCCATTTTCACTTCTAACTCAAAATTTATTCACTTCTTTCAAATACCACACTTAGAAAATTAATATTATGTTTTCAACAAAATGCGAAATTTGCAAATCCGTTTAAGAATTTGTAATAAGAAGAATTATGATGTGCCATATGCAAATTATACATCTAATGTTTGAGAAAATTATCATTTACGACAATTTTTCTGCGATTTATCTTCAATTTGAAAGAGAAATTATTCATGCACATTTGTCAGAGTTGAATTAATCTGACAAATTTTCCCACAAATAACATTGACAGTATTCGCCAATGAGTCCAGTGCCAAAACGATCTCCCGCCGAATTATCGACTTTGGCATTTGTGGCTTGATTGCGGAATTACTCTAAAGTGCTGCTGCGGACGATTTGGAAGAAAAAGAGGAAAGAAAGAGAGAGAGAGAGAGAGAGAGAGAGAGAGAGAGAGAGAGAGAACACGCGGAAATGAGAGAGATCAGCCGGTAGATTGACGGACGGAGAACGAAGGCTGATAGAGAGAGGTACCGATAAATATGGTCGGCGAGCGAACTTCTATCCTTCTATACGTGACGCCCTCGTAGTTCGCATCCTGCACGAATATCTCTTCGGTAATCAAGCTTCTAGCCGCAATTCGGACTAATTAATGGAGACTGATTGCACGGTCTTTTATTGGAATTGACCTCAATGCTGACTTTATATTGTCGTAAGACTTATTTTTCCCATTAGTGGAATACTTTGCGTTGATTAAATTAAAGTAAATTCTTCTTAAAATGCTCTTTAATTATTTACTGAGATCGTCAGAAATCAGCGATAACTATTTTGAATATTTTTCTCGCTGATATATACGCTAATTAACATTTTATAATTAAAATTTGAGCAAAATAAAGTATCTTAATTTTGAAACACATACAAAAAATTAACAATTTAACTTATAAACTTATACTTATAATTAAAACTTATTTATGTAAAAATTATTATTAAAACTTATTATATTAATATTTCTTGTTTCAAAAAAGCATCGTAAAATTCGATGAAACTACATATATTCAGTTTGTGACTATGATGATTTTAATTCTGATCTCTGTTAAGCAAAATAAAGATATCTATTTTAAGAAATCCCGTCTTTATCTGTATTTATTCTTGATATTTGTGCTTGTGTACATATCACGAAAGAAAGTTGAAGCTGAAAGATCTAATATAAACAGTAAGTTGCTCTATAATTCTTACTGTAATTTTATGAGATCACGCGATATTTTCTTTCGCGCAATCTTCTAGAGATGAACAAATTCTTCCAAAAGTTGCAATATCCCTCTTAAAAATAGAAAAGTTATAATTGCGACTTTTATATATTTTTAAATATTTTTTTTTTCTCAAAATGCAGAAGACTAAAGCTTTTTAATTAAAATTGTAGAGAAATTGAGGATTAGATAAAACTAATAATCATTGATTACTTTTGTTATGTTAGAGAGAAGTACCGATAAATATGATCGGCGAGCGAACTTCTATCTTTCTACACATGATATACATTCGTATCCTGCACGAATATCTCTTTGATAATCAAGCTTCTAGCCGCAATTCGGACTAATTAATGACTAATTAATAAAATAATTTTTTAAGGCGACATGGAGTTTAATAATGATTTTGTGATAGAGAAATCAAATTGGATAGGCTAAATTTCGTGTAACTGGCCGAAATTGTTTCACGAGTTACGCGGCTCTATATTGACAAATCGATGAAACTTTCCTCCTACCGACGTACATAATCAAAGCATGGACTTTCTCTCCAGAAATATTCAGATACCTTTCAACAACGCAGTTGCATAGTTGTCTGTGCAAAGTTTACGGCGGATCTCGGAGTCGATGTTCACGGCTAGAATTAACATGCTATAAAGTTTCTACAGGGAATCCGATTACGACCGACTACGGTAAAGTCCCCGCAAATGGATTTGCCGTGAAAGTTTCCAAAAACGTTAATCGATTGGTCGCATGGCCAATAATGTTGAGCAAGCTTTGCGTGAGGTGACCCATTTATACTTTCCGGAATGAGCACCGAACTATCCAATCAGTGACACAATCATTATTAATGGTCGAACGATTTTGTACTATAAATATGTAATACGTGTATGGTATATTTATTCGTCTGGATATTACGAATAACACGACAAATTTATAATAATGATTAAAATAAATAAAAGTGACATGTAATATATTGGACATATTTGAAATATTTGATTAACTACGTATAATTAACGTAGAAATTAACGTATAAATAACGAAAATGAAAATCTTCATAGAACTAGCGTTAAAAATAATATGTTCCAGATACAAATTAAATACTTAATAATTTATCATTTAATTAAATGCGTTAAACATTCAAATACATAAATATCTTATATATATACTTAGTACAAACGCATTTTTCCAATCATATAATCATCTCTTAAATTATAAATAAATATACTTTACAGCTCTAAAAAAACATAATTCAAATTAAATTTCAATAGCGTTTCATAGAAAGTATATTTTATCATTCTTCCTTATGTGAAATCATAATTTTATCAGAGCGCATCTATGTAAGATTTGTCTGTCAGTTCTATATCGATGTGCTCTAAAATCCATATAGATACAAATGCTTCTTTGCGAATTTTTTTCTTCTTTTGGAGGAAAGAAGATTTCATCGATTGTAATTTTTCTGTAGATAGTTCTGAGATTCGATAAAATAACGCTTTTATCGACAATTTCTTTTTTTTAATATCCAACAATATTCCATTTGGATGAGTAATATAAAATAAGTAAGAATAACATTATGTTAAGCTACATAGTTTTGCTATCAGATCAATGTGCTGGGATATGGTTACCGCGGAAGTTCGATGCGCTTTCTAACAGTCCACGGTTGCATAGTCGAACAGTCGAAGAGAAGTTTACGCTACGTTTGAGGCTAAATTGGATCACGAATTCTCGAAGTTTCCACCGGAAAATCCTGTGAGGATTTCCTATGAACCAACAGTGCAAACTGAACAAACTTGCGAACAAAAACGAGGTTTAGATTCTGTACTATATTTTCGATTATTAAAAAATTAAATCTCTCAAAAAAGCGAAGAGATATTAGAAGTAACGTACTTAGTGATGAGTTAAGTTTCTATTTATATTTGTTTTTTATTTAATAATTTATAATTTCATTTTATTCATGAAGCATGAAAATGTTCTCAAATTGCGCGTATTTTGCCTTCAAATAAATTATTCCTTCATATAAATTATTTCCAACTATACACAAGAGAATCACTATAATATAAATTACTCCTACATATATATGTTGATTCTTTTCACAGATGTACAATCTCGTTAACCAAGCGAAGAAGTTAACTACCGTAACAAAATTCTCACCTCCGTTACAAATCTCTCTCTTTTTAACGAGCGATTATTTTTATTTTCTGCACATATCATACATTATTATGACGCATAACTGCAACGCCATCAAAGCAGAATGGTACGCCGAGAATGCGAAAGCTCATAGTTAATGCACTATTCAGCCCACGCTAACCCACCCAACAGAAGAATGTCCGAAATTGTTCGCATGTCAAAAGCCAAAACTTTGTAGTATTACAACATGGTTCTCTATTTTGCAAGTTTATGCAATGTATATATATAAATTTTTCCTTTTTTTTAAAGAATTATGGAAGCACAAAAAATCGTAGATGTATTACGAATTTTCAAGCTTTTGTGCTGAATGCGTTGTGCGTTTCAAAGTTATTCTTTTGTCAAAAAGGTCAGTTCGCTTCTCTCAGCTGGCCTTTTTCAACATGTTGATTTACGACGCCATTTCACACGCGAAAACTGTCTTTTGTGATATTATGAGGAAAAATATCTCTGTTATGAAAATCTGTGCGCCTTATATATTCATGTTCACAATGTTTCAAAATACTTCATCCTTATATACAATTTTTAATTTTATACTGATAATTTCTGAAAGAAAAAAAATATAAAAATACATATATTTCATAATAAATATTTTTCATGTAGAAATTAACTGTTATTATACGCAAGCACAGAACTACAATTTATAATAATGATATATATGTAATTTTATTTAAAATTCGATAAAATTCGTTATTGTTTTCAAAATAAATCAATTTGTTTTATTAAAGTTAAATTATAAACAATATTTTTATATTAAAATATACTACGTAAAACAATTTTTACTTATTTTTTAATTTTTAAGTAATCAAAAGTAATAGAAGAAATTTTTTATGAATATATAAATATAATTTACATCATTATATCATAAAATGAGACATTTTCATATGTATCATATGATGTCCTAATAGAATATAAATTTTTTTATATAAAATTAAAAATATTTTATGAATACATTATTTTTTTCTTTTAAAAATATTTTTAAAAATATTAATCAAATAATTGAATATTACAATTATTATATAATATAATTATATAATAATTGTATAATATAATATATCATGAAAAGTTTATTTTTTAAAATAGTCTTCATTTTCATAAATTTCAGAAAGCACAATTAACGATAATGATATTAATTATCGGATTATTTTAGCACTTACCTTATTGCCATGCTCTTTGCCTTCAAATGATGCCATCTCTGGTTCATTTCATCCAATCGACGTTGCAGCATAACAGCGTCATCTTGACTTGCCAGTGAGCTCAATAATTTTCGTCCGGTGCCGTTCAAAGATGCGTAAACGTCTCGGTGCGTTTCAATTTCCGACTGCAGATCCTGCAACAAGCAGGAGGATGCCTCCTTAGATCCTTAAGAACAAGATTAAAGAACTCTACGAAAAAGGCTATTAATTAAAAACATATATTAGAAGATGTAATATTTTTTATATTTTATACCTAAATAAAATATATTTTATTTTGATATATATATTTTATTTTTTT
>NW_017259213.1:3014860-3030364 GCF_001594045.1 Atta colombica | reverse complement strand
CTTTATATTATATTATATTTTATTTCTTTCTTTTTATTCTATTTTATAACAAGAAAGACTTAAAACGACAATTTTTTTATTGATATAAATTAATATGCTTGATTATAATAATAAAGAATTTCATTAGCACGTCACTCCTTTCAAAAATTTTTCATAAAATATACTAATTTGGTAATAATAATTTGAGCGAATTTCTGGAAAAGCAAAAAAATTAAATCTAAAAAATATAGAACTTTTTCGATATTTTTTAGGGAATCCGAGCCTTTTTATGGAAATAGGGAGTATTCGTGCGGCAGAGAGAGAATTCGTGGTGTTTCGTCATCGCGATGACGTGAATTGCAGTCTGCGCGTGGATAGAAATGATTTATATACGAGGCTTCCTGTACAACGGTGGTATACGAGTACGTCGACGCCGACATGCAATGCATGCGCCAATGAAAATAAATCGGCGCCGATGCGAGTGAATTAAGAAATATTCGCTGGGGTCACGGCAAGAACAATAGGATTTGTTTTGTTCCTTTTAAAGCAGCTATATATTCGCAGTTACGTGCAAATCTGGTCTTACTTTATTCCATATTTCTCATCAATATAAAATTAGATGAAAAGTTTCATTAACCCAAATTTTAGAAGAATCATAGAATTCTCTTCGCAATGTTAAAATGATATTTATAAAATATTAATTGATCTAAAATTACAAAATTGAAATAATAAATAATAAGTATTTTTGTAATTGATAATTTGTAATTTCTAAAAGCAATTTCAATTAGCGCAATTAATTACTAATGAGGAGCAATCAATTTATGTTCATAATAAAGTTATTATTATTATAAAATTATTATATAATTAATGTTTAATTGATGATGTTAATAGTTTGTTTTAATTTTGTATGCTAGCATTTGCATATTATTTTATTCAGATTCGTATAAATATTATTCTCTATTACAAGTATACATTTTATATTTTAAATAATGTAAATTAAAATAATATGATTTTATGAAAGAATTTTCAATTTTGTCATAGAGATTATGTATGTTATATTAATATAGTAAAAGAGAAGAGTAAAATATATCAAAAATATGTGCCACACTGACGTCCGCTTAATTCGGTGTCAGAAAATATTGGAAAATAAAAAATCATACAAAAGAAAAACGTTCTCCAGAGAAATAACATGCAATAGCAACGACACTATAAAGTCCATGAAATATCTCTCGTTTCCGTTTGTCGCGGCGTTGTCTTAATCTAAAACAGTCTGCCTGTCAACAACGATCGCATTCTCTTTTCAAATCCTCCAATTCCTCCCACCTTTTCTCTCCCCGTTTCCAACCCTCTTCAATTTTTGACACGTACGAATTGAAGGCTGCAATCTCGAGAACGACTCTGGCCCAGGACTCGATTCCCATCTGGGTCGATGATCGACGGGTCAGAGCATATTTTTCAGCTGCAGTTTCCGCGCGAATTGACGCCGGTGACACCCGGTGTGCATCCCTGAGACACGCGTAATGAAAAAAAAGAAGGGATAGATGTGGCACTAGCTTTCTCTCGGAAAAAAAAGAAGTAAATATATCGACGACGGTACTGCTTGCGCTGGAGAACTCGCTCCGGAAAATTGGGCACATCGATCAAACTGGCTCCTACCCAGCGACAGACGGATCGTACGTCCGTCGAGCGCTCGAATTGGTAACGTTTAATTGGCGCTCTTGGTGGCAGCTTGCGCGGAAGCTAATTTCGTTTAAAACTCGACGGGCGAGCATGGAGTTGCTCTACACTTCGGTCCTTGAAATTCATAGATTACGAATTACTAGCTCGAAACAAACATCTACAGCCAACATGACAACCAACAATAAATATTACGATGCCGGATAACATTTTTCATGTATTCCAATCGTATTGTGTAGCACAGTCGCGTTATTCAACATGGATATAAGAAAAAATTAGTATATCGGCGGAAATATAAATTAACTCACATCAATCTAAATATTTCTATGTAATACATACATATGTATGTTTAAAATTAAGTTATTGCGGTAATAATTCATTTTATTTCTATATATTGTTCAAAAAAAAGAAAAATCGTAAATGAGAAATGCAAATTAAAATTTATTGTACATGGTTTTTTTGTTATAATTATTATTCTAAATTTTGCTACTTTAATATTTATCTAATTAACTCTCTAGATTCTAGAGTATGTCTACGACATCGTCTTATCGTTAAAAATTTTTTTTACTTATTTTTATTCAAAAATATCTTATAAATGAAAAATTCATCAATATATAAATGGTTAAAAATAATATATTTCAGTGTTCAATGTTACATGCAATTCCATCTTCAATTGTTAAATGTATAGATCCTGAATTTGTATAGATCCTGAATTTATATTTCGAATTCATCCTGAATTTGATTTTAAAGTGAATGTTGCAAAAATGCAACATTCGCCTGTAGAAGGTTAGACGTTATAAAAATTTTGACAAGAAAAATAAAACTAATTGTGAAAAACTTCATAAACGGCGATGTAATTTTATTAAGCAAAAAATTCGATCGAATAATATCTTCTTAGTCGATAAAATTCGTTCCGTTGCACTTGTCAATTAACAAAATTCGCAAAATTGTATCGATATCGTTGCGATCTCTCAAGAACGTATCCACGATGTCGATTAGATTTTTCGCGCTAATGGAGCTCTTCCAGGGACGCCATGCAGGGCTAAGTATTAAAATGTTCAGGGATGCACCAGGGAGATGGCTCGGAAAAAAGTGCAAAGTACAAAACGTTTTTGCATTATCCGACGCTGCTCCGAAGTTCTTATCGCGGTTCACCGTGCAATTACGCAAATGCGCCTTACTGGCGACGTCGACGTGTATGGTAGTCGATATACACAGCACATACAAAGTGTGCTAAAAGGTTTGGATTTTCAAGAATATTCTGAGAAACTTGCCCTTAAATTTCTTTTTCTTATTAAAAATTCGGTCACAGAATCTCCCAAAGTTGCATCGTTAAATAAAAAGAATTTCATAAAATTTTACAAAAAAATTTTACAAAAAAGCAATCTAGTTCTTCTGAATTTAATGAAAATTCTGCAATTAAAAAAAGAACATGTTTCTTTATGTATAAGACAGATGAAAATTATTTATTTTTTTAATTTTTAAAAGTGCGCAGATAAATAATTAAGTCAGTAATGATATAAAATATATGAATATAAAATTAATGGAAAATAATAAAGTTTTCTTGAGATGTGATTATATAGAGCTTACAGAAGACATGAAAGAAAAATTATTTGTGTATTCAAATATGTTACATATTTTATAATAAAAAAGTCTTTAAATCAGATATTAGAGAACAAAAAACTAATTTAAGTAATTAAAATTATAATCGTGAAATGTTTCGTACATCTGCATTATCAACAAAAAAGACAATATCACTTCGTTGAACTGATTTCCACGAGCGATTCTAGCTGATTCACTCACGCATTGCGCATTTTGTCATTTCGCGATTTACAATACGATATATATACGTCCGATAATGAAATCAACCAAGGACTAACGACACGCAATCGATGCGACGATAGCACGATTTCGCTTTTCGCTTTATCGACAATTTAATTAATTCACTCGTCCCCGTTCGACCTTTACACGTCATTCATTTAATGTCGATCGGCAATTATTTTAATTTCACGATAGATTGATATTCGCTTTAAAAAAAACAGTGGACAGTGACATCCACTTTTGAAGGAAGTAATACGAGGAATCCTAATTATTCCGTGATAGTATAATCTTTCTAACAAGCGGTATAATATATAGCTTATCTTTTAATTAGCAAATGAAACATTTCTGCTATTAACTCAGTTATGTGCTGAGTAAAATTCAATAAAAAATATCTGTTTTATTTAATATATTATCTGGTATTTCTTGAGATGTTAATTAAATTTCATTTAAATGGTTACAAAAGCGAAATTAATAATAAAATTCGTTGTAAAAAATCGCTATCGTTATTTTTCCGTTAAATGCCACTCGAAAATGTCTAATTCGATCCTAATAAAGTACTTTACGCTTAATATTCCTACTCACTAAATGAGGCGATTAAATCAAGATTTCAGAAGCTGTCATAGAATATCTGAATTTAATTGGAACCATGAAACTAAACTGTTAATCTTAATCCAATTCTCTTCATATTCACAGGAATGGACGTAATATGGCGCTATGTTCTGTTAAAAATGGATAGCAGCGATTTATTGTTACAATTAATGAAACATAGAAGGATCGTGAAAAATATAACAAAGTTTCAATAATCCGATATTCATGAATAAAATATCTCCACATTAAATAACACAGAAATAAACGCATATCATTTTCAATAGTATAAAATTTTATTATTAATTTCGCTTACGTACTAAAACGTTGTGAAATTATAATCTTCAGCTTTTTACGTAAAAAGATCAAACTCAAATGGAAGCCCGCAAACATTTCATGAAAAGTCACATTATTGTTTCCACGCGAGTGCTCGATATTATATTCATTAACCCATTACACCAAACTGAGGTATTATCCACTGATTAACATATTGCAATTAATGTATTATAGCCGTTATTAGTGTGTCACATTATTACATACAACATCTGATACGTACTACATATCTGGTACTTCACATAAAATCATATTAATACTAATTTGTAATTATTCCAGTGATAAAATCGTGACTTGCATTAATAACGTTTGCAAGTAATTCTTATAAGTAATATTTGCCGATAGCTTTGTATGCTCATAAACGAGGACGATAATTGTAATGCGAGCAAAATCAATTTGTAAAACACAATGCAGTTTTTCTGTTGTCGCGTGATGGAAATATCCGTTTCGTAATTAGTAGAAAATGACCGATTCGAACTCGATTTAAATATCGATTGCGAGAAGCATGATAGGTTCATTAGTTTTCTCTACAGTGCAAAAATCAACGGAACGCAGATTAAGCATGGATGATTCTGAGAATAATATTACTTTAATATTTCTGATCTGTCAATACAGTTATATATTGAGAATTTTAGAATCTTCCCTCAAAGTAAATAAATTTTTTTTAGTGATTCTCCTCTATTCGTGCTCGATATAATAGATCCGTAAAATATATGAATGATTCTATTTCTCTCTAATAAACGGCGAATTTATATCGATTGCTATGAATTGCATTCGGAAACCTCTCCAAGAATAGATTTAGATTGTTGATTGAAATATTTAATTTACGATCTAAATCTCTCTGACGTCTCATCGATCGAGTAATGGCTAAATCTGAGAATTCGTCAGCGAACTCCGAACTAACTCGTGATTCTTATCTGCTCAAGTAGTTAGCGGATCGTATCGACCCTGTGAATAGGGAAAGCTCCGGTCACGAATAGGAGTGTGAGAGACGTCCCGACGAAGGGTACATACCATCCAGGAATCGGCAGGACGAGCATAATTCAAGAGGTTTCGGCTGCCGCGCCGCTCAGAATTCCGTGTGACGTATTTAATAGGGAATCGCGTGGCGGGGGCCTTAATCAATGTCTGCGTACTTATGCGGAAGGTGCCAGTGACGCGTGCGCACCGCCAACAGGGACTTCTAATGAGGAATTGCCAATTAGTCTCAAAACGTCGAGATTTCGCGAGCAACGCTTTACGAATGGCCGTGTCGTTCGTTTAACAAAGAAAAGAGCGACGATTTATTCGTATTAAGCGTACAAAAGTCCGGTAATGAGAACCGGTCTTTTATCCTTTACGTAGAATAGAGAAGGTAAAAGAGAATCGTATAGAATCTTTTATTTGCTTCTAGTATTTATCTCTGTAAAGACCAGTTTTGGACCTCAACGTTAACGAGTTAATTCAAATCACAGCTATTGAATACAAAAGCTAAAAAGAGATCGAGAATTTATTATTTATTAAATTAAAATTTGAATTATTCGGTTTCAAAATCAAAGCATTTAAATTTATTTTTACATATTTAGAAGATATTATAATATAGATTTAATAAACTCACAGTTTCTCTCTTTTTACCACGTAATTATCGCGCTATTAATCTAAAGCAATTTTCTATATCCGTTGTCTCTGCATAAAAAGAAGAACTTCATATGATTGACTGCAATTGTTCTAGTATCATTAATAAAAGATCTATTGTATAAAGCATCTCTAATGTAAAAAGATATTTATCTGCACATCTCATCTCTTTTGAAGCAATTTTATACGAAAAATAAATATGTTGCTGCTGTAATCCTTGTTCAATACAAAGTATGTATATATAAAATAATGTACTTTATATCTTTCTCGCTGGCATAAAATTATTTCAAACTAAATGCAATGTACGCGCGAGGAAACTTTTTACTTTTCTGACCAATCATACTTCTACGTCCACATTTATAGCGATATTTGAATATTTATATTATTAGCGATATTTTAAACTTTATATCATATAATAATGATGCGCTGAAGAACATTTCTATACTGTACAAATCTTTACCTGTTCGAAGAGATGCAATTCCGCCAGAAGCGTATAGGATATGTAGATATATCGTGCGTCGTCGAGCGTTTTTCGGGCACGTACCTCCCGATGATAACCCTGTAGGGTGGCACGCCCCCCGGGCCAGGTGCCCCCCCTGGGTGAACACCAACGGTAATCCACCGTAATTACGTACCCCAAAGTCTCCTCATCACCCCACTGTCACTCTCGGATAATTCGTCTCTGGAGAACGTTCGACAATTCTCATCTACCTGTTCACTTTCGACGCTCCGAGCAACGAACATCTCAATGCACTTCGTGTCAATCCACCACTATCTTTACTCATATCGATTCGTATAATTCGCAAGAACATTTTTGCTCCAAGTAGTATTATCAAGCTACTTCAAAAGTTCCACTAAAATTCTCTTCGCAATGCGTAGCGTTAGTTGAATTCACTCATAGTATCACGATAAATCATTAAAACTTTTGCAGAATAATTTATCCTTTTCTTCATTTTCCGTAATGTTGCGATAATTTGTAATAGTTTCGTTACAAAATAATTCCTTTTTAAGATTTATTTAATATATATATATATATATATACAAGCGTGAAAATATAAAGACAGTGGATAAATGATTCTGAAAAATTTTATCAAAATCAGAAAAGAATTTTATATTAGTAAAATTATTATTATTTTATATATATTTGAGCATTTTAGTTACTGAATAATAGAGCTTTAAATACTTGCAAAACTAATAATCATACAACTAATTTACACACAAGATTAATGTTTTAATTAATTAAATTTCAATATTTTAAGATAGCTATTCAAATGAAATTTAATCGCTCTAGCAGAACTTGAGTACTTGAATCATAATACGTGATCAATTCTCTCCCCCCATCATTTTACGTATTTGTGCGCACGCACGTGTGTGTATGTTACTTTATCATCAACACTAGTTTCAAATTGGGTAAACTTTGACATCGCTGCGAGACATTTCCTTTGTGTTGCAGTGTGGGCGTAAATTGAATCCAACGAGGTTACATGGGGTAATGAATTTATGCAAAGCAGTTTAAATATCCGGCTAATACAATTCTATATAATTCATGGTCAGAATCGCATTAGAAGCTCTATGCGGTTCAAGCTAATTCATAACTTAATAACTCGACTATTAATTCATTACCATCCACAGAAAGCGGAGAATGCTATATTTTGTCAAAAACAGGATGCTTGTATAACATTGTAACTAGAGAATTGTGAATTCATAGATATGTAATAATCGAAATAAAAAGAAAAGAATTTAAATAAATTTCTCAAATTTATGTTCCCATACAATTTTTTTAACACAATTTGTTAACATCGTACGTCGTTAAATAAAATTTTATTTCCTTTGTTGTAAATCAGCGTTATAGGTAAGTGTAAATTCATACGGTGTCAACACAATTAATGGAATTTTTTTACTGCAAAAGAAGGACAGAAACAAGCGCGGTCCTGCATTTACATAAATGTTACGTATTCTGTTTCCCACTACAACAGATACAGAAACGCCTAGAACGGAAACTTTCGCCAAAGTTTTGGAAAACTTCAATGAATTTTAAGAGAATATAACTTCGAGTGGCTTGCTCGAAAGTCTCGAAACTGTGCTGACAATTTTAGCGAAATTTCTATTATTCAATAAAAATAAAGATTGATAGATCTTTAGTGTTAAGCTTTAAAATAAGTGCAATCGCGTAGAAATCTTCAATTTATAAAATGTAGCTGAAACATAATCCATTAAGTATTCGCAATATACAAATGCATTACGGTAAGTACAGTTCACGCATTTTTGTGAAGCAAATAAAAGATATAAAATATAAAAATGCTTATTTTCTGGAAAAAAGTGAAAATGACTTGTATAATATTTATTCTGATATGAGCCACTTTTAGAAAATTATGAGATTATTTTCTTAGACAGAAGTAGAGTAAATACATCAGAAAATAAAGAACCTGCACATGCGATATGTACGATGACGCGGAATAATTGATATATACTATTATAATAAGAGTTATCTCGAAAGAAAAATCATTTCATTCTCTAAAAAGGATTGTAGAAATAGAGATAATACATCCAAATATTTTAATCAGAAATTTTTATTTTTGTGTATCGTTACTAAACATTAATAATTTAGGAAATTTATTTCCAATCCATTTTAATTTAAAATCAAATTTAAATTCAGAATTTATTGTTGATAATAATTATCAATAAAATAAATAATCTGAAATTAGCGTCATTAAAATAAATACAATTAAGTATTTATCTCGTAAATACCTAAAAAAGTAGATAAGAGTTTTGCAAATTAAATTTTAACGAGAAACTTTATGCAATTTTGTTATAATAAAAAAAATTAATTTGATATCCACAAAATATTCGATAATGTATAATGCATGAATAAATAAGATTGATTCAAAGACAAGAAAATATTTAATTTTTAAAGAAAAATTTTCCGTAATACTTGCGATTGTATGCGTGATAGTTGGAAGTAGTACAACCTCTATCTCGTTTCGAACCAACGAAGCGTATCCGGTTCTCGGCGACAAGTTGCGGATGAAATGTGTCGCACACTTTATCGGATTAGAAAGCACGCCATCGAGCGCGATCGGACTTGATCGAAATAAAATATACGGCGCGAGAGAAGAAGACGAGGAATGAATAATGCATACGGCGGGGTGAACTAACTTGTGGTAAGTAACGAGGAGGATTTGTAAAGCAGTTCCGCGTCCAGCGGCTTAACCCTCGGTGCTTCCTCGATGAACCGTGAGTAATTTACTCGCTTCGTTTAGGTCGCGATGATAAAACGGAATTCCTGATATCCGGGTTACAATCGTGAAATTAAAATAAATGCGATCGCGGTAGCAATACCCGTGACCCTCTTTTTCATTGATACTCTTAGCCTGTCTCTCAGACCGAGAAAAAATTATTTTGGGTTTTATTCCATTTCGAGGCGGATTCATTTCAAGCATACATACATCATTTAGAGATTCTTCAGCCATTGTGTTTAGGATTAGATATAAGCAAGATCGCAAAGATGCAACGAAAATTCTGATGGCTGTGCGATGTAAATTAATGGAACCAAGTAAATTTAAATGCAAGAAATTTGAAAATACTTCGAGAGATTCGTTGCAGTAAGAATATAACAGACAGACAGAAATAAGTAACATTTTAATTAATTAATCCGTACAACTTACGGTATAAGAGGTTTGTTAATTCGAACTTTATTTATACAGTTCATATTATGTTCTAATAATTACGAGAGATGAGAAATGAGAGAAATAGAAAGAAAAATGTTATATAATTATAAAATGTATCATCTATTTTGTATTATCTTTTTATTTAAAAGTGATATTAAAATGTATTAATATCTAATAATAGGAGAATTTTTTTGAAACACAGAATCTTGAATTTCTAGCTTATATTTCTACATATAATACTTTTTCAAATTAAAGAGAAATTCTACTTCACTATAAAAAAATTTTACAAATAAGTGATAAATCTTTTCAAGTCTTTTAATTTAGAAAAAATTTTCAAAGTCATAAAAGATACAATTTTCATCTCAAATTAATAACAATTTTCTGAAGAAAATGCATAATAATGTGAAACTTTGGAATTTGAAGAAAATTTCCAATTTTTCTTTATTAAAGTGAAAATTTTTTTCGTAGAGACAAAAAAAATCGAAAGATATCTACATTAATATTAAAGTAGTTTTACTTAAGAAAAATTAAATTTTTGGAGGATTTAAAATGAGTATATAAAATTCTATCAATACTATTTTAAATACATATATGCTAAAAAAATTTAATGTTTTTTATACATAAAAAAATCGAGAAATTAATTAAAGCGAAAAGAACAAGAAAATTTTTACTTTTTGTTATAAATAAATATACTTTAATAATAATAATAATCGCATAAGAATTGGAGATCATCTTCTATGCGCATTCTCTGACACAGAAGAATTACATTTATACTTATTTAATTCACCTATCGATTCAGAAGAAGCGTGATTTGTGTCTTGAGAAGCCTCATCAGTGGTAGCCTAGTCTCACTTATATCACGACGGAATCGTCGACGGAGTGGCCTCGGGAATCTCGGTTAACTTACGAGGGAGATACGGGGAAGGAGGATAATACCAGTAGCGGTACACGTCGGCAGTAGTAGTAGTAGTTACTGACTGTTGCTGGAGGCTGATGGAGAAACGAGTGTACGAACGTCGGGCGGTCGGTACCGAAACCGGAATGGGTGCACGAAGTAGGTGGAGGTAACAGGGAGATTTAAGCGGCTTGCGGACGATTAGAGAACGCCGCAGCCATCGTTACGCTCTGGCTTCATCCCTGTCGCTGATCAAAACTCAGCTACCTCGCGGAACAGTTAAATGCAAAGTACTCCCTTTACCCCCGTCCACTTGGCTCTCCGCCACCGTACATTTCGCTTTTTTTGCGTTCTTCGGGATATCGCTAAATGCTTTCAACGCAACGAGACATCACGCTAATGTGAACGTGTGATTATCGATCTATCAAAGACGTGATGTGCAGAGTGTCTCGGAGGTTAATCGTTCTTTAAAAGCCCGTCTATTTCTCAGCGTATGTTAGTTGAAAAATATGAGTGTACTTATTATACCTTTATAGAATGTTAAATGACTTGAAGAATTAAAGGATAAAAATTAATTTTTATCGACATAAAGGATCCAAATAAAGGAAAAGTCACTTATTTGCACAAAATATGCATTGACAAATGTGATGACGATAATTATTTACAAAGAATCGTGCGCTGTATATTTATGGACTATTATAAAACTAAATTTGTATAATCTCTACATCACGGAGTCGCGTCCGTGTTACATTTTGTAATTGCAATCGCAATTCTGAAATATTGCGCAGAGTTACGACTATCAACTGTTTGCTTCTATTTGCAATAACTACAGATAAATATCATCAAATCTAGTGGCCGATCGATTGTATCGAAGTTACGCTATAAACGACATGCTGACCTTCTTTGTGAACATTGAGTTTCCCTCTTTGCAAAGACTATATCTCGCGAAATACGTCGAATCGAAGCACGACCACATCGGATATGAAACTTCCTCTTTGAGATGACGAAGTCATATTGCTAGTAAACGCTCTGAAGTTTGCTGTCAACTATGCTTAAAAAAACATTTACAAAGACAAGTCAATCGCTCAGCAGTATATCGAATGAATATTGACATGTTTCTTTAATAAAACAACATTTGAGAATGAAAATTTGATTTCAATTTTATATGCTTCAAGTTAATTTATGTAAAATTATTATGTATGATAGAACTTTTATCTTCCAACAATAAGTCGAGAAAGATTTATATAATCTGTATTTTTTTAAATAATTAAATAATTTTCTTAATTTTAAATAGAAAAATAATAATATTTATCACATAATATGCCATGGATGTAAGTAAATAAAAATGTAACAATAATTTGTTTTTCATTTTTTATTCTATTCTTAGTGTTTTTGTAATCTGATAGCGCACATATTTTTTTAACCTAATTATATTAGTACATATGCTTTCTTTCTGTGTTTTATACCATTTAAGATCAATTTTCCAAGCAGTAAATGTATTTAAAAGTAACTCAAAATATTATCTTCTAATTAGAATATAAATTTTTTTTAGCATTGAAAAGACAAGTGTTTAGACATAAAAGTTACTATTAAGTTATTAAAATTATTATTAAAATTAACTAATTTATTAAAACGTTATTTATTAAAGCGAATTAATAGCATATAAAGCAAACCAGTTTTGAAGTCTGACATAGAAGAAGTTATAAGCAATAGTTTGCTATTTATTAGTGAAAAATAACAAAACATGCTTTGTATGTATAAAGGATAATGATGAGAAATCTCTTTCGTTAGAAACATTAATTTAAGGAATATTTTTGTGTAACTTTTCATATATAGAATCGAAAAAACTCGTAAAGATAGTTTTATGATTCTGCGGCAGAAAAATCGATTCAATCGTAATCGAAGAAACCGCGTAAAAAAAAAAAACACGAAGTATCTACCACATCGAGAGTTTATTGGTATTTTCTTTTATAAAGGCATAGTAGTTTTATATAGTTTTGTAGACAGCAAATGTTTTCTGCTAAAAATGTGTTTTGCATCACATAGTTATATATCGAGCTGAACATTTCAATATATTTTGCAGTCTATAAATTTATATATCTTAGAAAAGAAAAATATCTACACTTACGTGCTATAAAGATGACCGCAATTTGCATGACATAACTTGATAAACTGAATAAAAAATAAACTGATATCCGCAGCCCAAAGTATCAATACTTATGCCTGAAAAATTTAGCGTAGTAGTGACGAATGATCGATTGCTTTCCGATATTCGCCGTATTATTCCGACATTAAGCGCGTGTATTATCGAATTATTCATACTGATATTCACCATATACGTTTCTCTGCAAGTGGCAAGTGAAAGCTATTAACAAACATTTACGCTTTACAGATCGCGTCACATGAAACGAGCGCATCATACAACAGCAGAATAATTCACTGGAAATTCGAAAATTTTTGAGTGGCTGTAAATGACGGGGGCGAAATGCTTTTCATGTGCTTCGTAACTCATAAGTGGCCGATTTTCCTCTGCTCTTTTTTTCTTGTAGATTTTTCTAAAATCTTTTGAAGATCCATTGGACTTTTCGGCAATCGGTATCATTGGTGATGTTCTAGTCTTTTTCTTTTCTTTCTCTCTCTCTCTCTCTCTCTCTCTCTCTCTCTCTCTCTCTCTCTCTCTCTCTCTCTTTCTCTCTTTTATCGCGCAGTTCAGTAAAATACTACTTGGATTTCGACTTTTACGATCGACGAACCGATTTTACGATTTCGTCAATTTTCCGAACATTTCATTCGTTTGACGAGCCCACAGTCGTAAAATTAGCTTTTCGCATACAAGGAATATCAAATTGATATAATTCAATATCTAATACTTTTCACTGATTCCAGTGAAATCTCAGTCAAAGACAATTTAAAATATTCTAAAAAATATAAAATATAAAATATGATTTATTAATTCGATATGTTAGCTAGATCTTGTCTAACCCTGTCCTAGTTTATCATTTTTATAAGATAAGGATTGAATATTAGAAGTTTTTTGTGTAATACAAAAAGAAAAATATAAAAGATGATATATTCAGTACAGAATATGCAAATCCAGAATATGCAAAAAAAATCCAATTGTCATAAAGGACTTTAAAATATTACAATATTCCCTCCTTGATATTTCTTCTATATTGATTTTCATTTTAACATCAGACATTTAAATATATATTTCGCATATCATTTTTCTAAATTTAATTAATTTCAATTGAAAATAATTAATCGATTGACATGTTCTAGCATATTACTTTTAAAAGATTTATTTTAAAAGAATTTAAACTCCATCAATTTTGTCAATAGTTACAGTATTTAAAAAAAATTAATAATAAATTAAAAAATTTTTAATTGTAAAATTACTAATTTAAAAGTTTAAATTGTACAAAGTATAGATTCTGTATCTATAGAATACGCGTTTTATATTTTCCCCGGTCGTCCTTTTAACTGCTTCTCGTTGCGAGTTTAATAGCAATACTGCCTGAAACGATGGTAGAACCTGCGCAACTCGGATTTACGACGATAAGATCTTCCGTCGCCTATTGGATTACAGATACCTACGTAATCGTGCACCGTGAACGAAAACAAAGTGCGTATCGATGTATGCGTTACCAGACTTGGAATTGGGATATCTGCATATATGCGGAAGTTTGGAATGTCACGTTTTCGCCCGTCCGGATTATCAGCGTGCTTGTGGATGCGTGCCGACGTGCGTCCGATTTTACAGACCTTTAACGTGCCGTATCCTCGACCGAGCTTTTAAAATGTCATGAACGGTAACTCGTCGATTCAATTCGCACGAATATCATGAAACTGTCAACCATAACGACACGTGGCTGTCATGATAAAGTAAAAAAAATAACACGAACAATTTCAACCAATTGCTCTCTCTATGATATCTGTCGTTAATACAACGATGTTACCGCTTATATAACGGACAATAAATGTTGCTACAATTATATGAAGAGAATTCTGCATTGAGTTTGATATAATACATACATAAGGAGATACATTTTCATCTAACTTCCGCATTGATTCGATAAAAAATTATGAATAACGATTAAAAAAGTATAATGTAAATATAATCGTATAATAAGGCTGTTACATTCCCAATTATATTTTTTATGAAATCATAATAAAGCACATCTGTTTCTCAATTATAATATTGTATACTTTTCGAAGAGAGACATCGAAGATAATAATAAATTTAATTTATTGCTGCAAATATCGTCTTTTCATTTGTGCTTAACGAAAAGCAGAGGCACGTTATGTTGTACGTTTTACAACGACGTCTTCGGGCAGGATTAAGCGCCAGAATAGAGAAATGTCTCCAACAGATCCCATTCAAGAGAATCGAGTTTTGAGTCCTGACGATGATTAACGGATGAATTCCCGCAGCAGTAACGGCGCGTTGTTCTTCCTTGTGAAATCGTCACGGTACGCCGACGTTAACGACGTCACGGGCATGCACGGCGGGCACATTCGATGAATTAACGCCCCATTGATGTTCCGCAGTAACGATCTAACTCGGATCAACGATCGAAGGGCCCTTGTTCGATGAGCTCCTACGGTACATCGCACGCTCAGCGTTGCACAGGACGCACAGCATGGCTCGTCAAATGGCAAATGAATTTGGCCAAAGGCACATTTGCGGGAGCTACGATACACCTGACGCATTAGGCTAATGGAATCGTATTATCATAGCCACAGTCAAAAGACATCCATCAAATTTGATACCTGAAACTGGATTCGGGATCTCATGCTCTTTGCGATCTGGAGTATTATAGTGATATCTAATAATCGACTATTACGCGGCCAATCATACTATGGCATTTAAGATACATTACGTAAAAGAATAATATTAAAAGATGACGTGTAATAACGTCTGTTTTGATTCAT
>NW_017259213.1:3011847-3014760 GCF_001594045.1 Atta colombica | reverse complement strand
TAGATATATATATATATATATATATCAAAATAATGGTGTTCAAGCTAATTGTTAAAATGTCAAAACTTTTTATACTATTGCTCGTTTGAATTTTCTACACAACTACTTTGATAGTTTAACAAAACTGTTTTCAGATCTGTATCTACATAAAATTTTTAATATTTCGGCGAAATCATTGTTCCTGTGTAGATATAAAAATCTGAAAATGATTTAAACTATCGAAAATATTCAGTACGCTCAACTGATTTCTAGAATATGAAAATTTTTATTCATTATTCCTACATAATTATTTTGAAAATAACAAAATTATTTTCAGATTTGTATAGTTAAATTTTTATATATTTCAGTAAAATCTTTTCGTATAATTTCTATGCAAAATTAATATGAGGTAATAATATTCATAATATATAATCTTCATGGATCGCTGATAATGCCAGATACTTCAATACGACTTCTAGTAATTCCATAAATAACTGTGATTTGATTTTTCATCATCATGACAATCATAATCCAAAGGAGGCGTTATATTCCATTATGAGACCTCAGACACATTATGAGACCTTTCCCGAGAACAAATGGGTTCGAAGGGATCGTACATCGCGAGGAAGGATATTAACTCTATCCCGTTATTGAATCAACGACAGAAGATTCGATGACACGTCTCCCAATGCAAATTAAAAAACAAGATCATTAACTTGTGATGCCAGAAATAACGTAATTACCTAAGTTCAACAGGACGAAATATCGAAGTGCATTCTCTATACGCTTATATGGATTCGCGATATCACACAAAAGAAACTCTCTGACTTTCTTTTTCTCTCTATTCACTCGGCCTTTTCCCCTCTCCTCTCTCTTTTCTCTCCTCTGCAGTCCTTTACTCTCCATCTATCTATTTTGAAACGCATCACACACACAGAATATCGATATTTACCTGATTCGATCCTCGTGAACACAATCTACTATGTTTAATAGAAGCTACCGAACTGCCTTTCAACCAAACAACTTGTAAATAAATAAATATCCGCGCTGTAATAGGTTCTGATCATATTACGGTGTTTCGTAGTGCAGAATAAATAGTATTTAAAATGTGAACGCTCTGTCCGGAAAATCCAAAATTCAATTCGGCTCCTGAAGTGAGATAAAAGCTGACAATGTCGGCCATCATCGGGGAGTGTATGCGTGTATGCGTGTGCAATGCGTTCGTGTATGAAGGGTATGAACATGCGCGCAGGCTGTCGGTTTGCCGCACGCAAACTACTGTATGCGCTGTTCGCGGACGATAGCCTTTGTAAATGCGCATCAAATATGCCTTTTCACTTGCCGTGTATCACTGCACCTCGCTAAAATCCTGTTCCCACCCATCCCAGAATAGTCTCGACTGAGGAATCGATTGTTATTGAATCGCCAGTTAGCGTAACCGACAAACTGTTTGCTGACTGAGTTAATGAAATATATATGAATGTTTCATAGATATAAAGAATGCTAAAATAGAAATCATTGATTAAATTCGACTAATTTTTTTTTAACTTTATGTAAATTCTAATTTTATGAAAATACATATTCAATACATATCTATGATCTGTATATTTATATTTAAAAATTGACAAATAAATGTATATCTTTTATTCAATTATATAATTTTACAAAATACTGATAGATGACGCGAGTGTGTGTTAATAATAAAATTTTCTATATTCATAATATTCAACCGCGAAGTCTTCTCGTTTTTTGTCAATTATTTACGTAAAATTATTCGTAAATATAAAAAAAAATTAAAATATACTATTTTCAGTATTTCTCAACGTCAAGACGAATTTCAATAAATCTTTGATGTTATCTGGAATAGAGATAAATGAAAAGCTTTTACAGAAAATAATTATTATAATTATAGAATATTATATTAAATAATACAAATTAAAAATTAAAAAATACATAGGCATTAATACATTTGTGATTTGATTTATTCAACTAAAAAATGAGATCGATGCAAGATGGATTTTATTCGACATATGGCAGATAAGCAGAATTTTCGATGTATTTTATGCACGGAACTGGTTGGGAATTGGACCGCCAATTAGCATCACTAAAGGGACTGTTTCATAAATAATGAAATATACTATCGAATATATGCGCGATCGGCAGAAATTCTGGCATTAACAATGCTACCAATTCAATATCATACATTCTTCAAATATTATTTCGTCTCATTAAAGACTTATTAATAAATCAGCAAATAAAAATACAAATTATTCTCACAAGAGAAAAAGAGTGAAAAAGAAAAAACTTTACCTTCTTTTAGAAAGTTTTGAAAAATGATTATAATGTACATTTTTACCTTTACAGACATCGGATAATACTTTGAAGAGCTGATGAATTTTCCAAAAAGATCACGCGAACTTTTTGCATGGAGAAACGCAAATGATATTTCTAAACCGTGAGATTCCGTCGTTGCTCAGCAACGTTTCTACTTTCCTTATCAAAAACTTAGTTATTGTCAGCGTCAACTTATTTCGCTACATGACCTTAATCTCTCCAACTGAACTATCAAAGTGTGAGCTGTTATCGATAATACTTCGGCAGCAATTCCTTGTTCTAAGAATGTCAAGTATATAAGACGACTTATTTTCTACCCGGAGCCTGAATATACAGTGCCTGTTTGTTTCCACCGGACGGATGCATCGTTTATGCGCTTTCCCGCGCACAGAAGGAGCCGCAGTGTGTACATACCAGTACTCTCCGCAAACGATGTCATTGGCGCACGCATGCGAATATGTATGCGTGTATGTATGCGAAATGGGAGATGTGTTTGCTCCGGATGGCTTCAAGAAGCGTCAGCATCATCAGTATCGTTTACCGGACGCGCTATAACCGCCAGTAGAATTGTTCATTTCTCTGCATGCTTCATCTTTATCT
>NW_017259213.1:3002864-3010364 GCF_001594045.1 Atta colombica | reverse complement strand
ATCTCTTGTACAACCTGCGTGATATTTTTAACTAAAGCCGAGCAAACATTATGCAACATAGTTTTGTATAAAGTAGCTTATGTTAAATGTGGCATCAATAATGAGCGTCGATAATATACAATTATGGTACTATAGTTTAGCGTGAATGATATATTAGAAGTATAATTTAATTACGTAATAATATTGCAATAATATCAAACATTATGTAAATCATAGTTAAACTTAATCGCGCGTTATCTATGCTTATCTAGTAATAAAGTTAAATAACCTGATGAATAAATCTGCTGAGCATGATCTTCTTATTGAAAAATCGTAGAGAAAATAATTACTTCTCCCTCATATTATACATGTAAAATACATCAGTAAATACTATTACGAATTTTTTCAAAATATCTTTTCTTTAATACGTACTCAAGTAAACAATTTTAAATTAATTAATTAATATCTCATACGTACTCAAGTAAACTTCATTTTTTTAACTATTTTGTACACCTTCGGGATAATCGTAAACAAATGACGAATATATCATTATGCCTTATATTATGCGTTGTATTATGCTGTATTGTCAGATTATCAATTTACAAAATCGTAAAAATTTACATAATCGAAAAATATATACGGGAAAAAAATGGATATGATGAAAACAAGAATATAATAAATATGAAAAAAACCCCGCTCTCATGATTTCATAAAGTTCACCATTACGTCAATCATAATTTGACATCGGTCACACATTCAGCGAATTTTTGGCAACCCTAATTAACTCTCATGTATTTCACATTAAATGAGACGTACAAACATAATATTCTCAACAACACGATGACGTTATGAAAGTAACAACAAACAACAAACTGTCTGCAGGAAAACGCTCCTCACCGCGGCACCTCGTTCATCATAGTTGCTTTCCTTCTATGGATTCGTTCTGCGGGGCAATAACGTCAGGCTGCTTTGAGACCGACGCAGCATTTTCGTACACAAGGGTACCGTACACTTAATTAATTACCGTTCCGTATGCTCGTCCATCGCCTCATCGTCGGAAAGTTTCGTGTATAAAAAAATAGAGGCGCGTTCACTCGTCCGGTAAGGGGATTAACAGTGGTGCTGCTCGGTCGTTCTTGAACCAGCTAAAAAGTATTTTAATTAACATGTAGCCAACGTATTCGGGAAGCAATTAAACTCTCAATAGAAAATATCGCGACATTCGCGCCGTCCTCACTAATTAAAATCAAATTACTTGTATCGCTTTCAATTATTCGCGTCGTTTTCCTATTTCTTTCTTCCCTCGATAACATTTATCACTATAACATTTATCGTGCGAACCTTTTACCGAAATATCGAGCTGAAATGGCTTGAATCGTTTTGTATAAAAAAAGAATACATATTGAATATTTATTTAAAAGTTATAATATTATTATTATCATTTGCGAAGAAAATAATATATCCCATATAATAATATTAATAATAATAATAATAGTAATAATAATAAAAAAGATAATGTCGCCTTCTTAATAGTTCAGTATATTAATTTAATCTAAATAGGTCTTCACTTCATTACTGTCAGGATATCAAATTTTTAATTAGTCCGTCTATGTGGCTCACCAATGAATACGTATACTTTATTTCTTTCACTTCCAATTCAATTTGCAAAATGTGACAGGTAATTTTCCAGATGGTAACCAATATTAAGGTATTCGGCTGGTGCAGCACGTGGTATGCTTGCATAGAAAGTAACTATCACACCCCATACGTTGTTACCGTATTTTGCACGTGTTGTACGACGCGATAATCGATTCTGTCACGATTAAAGCGTGAAAACGATTACATCGGACCAAACTACAGTCGAAAATCAATACGGCGAATCTGATCCAATATTCGTTAATAGCTATGCAGCCGGAGTAAATAGCATAAACTTCTAATTACTGCTCAACAATTTACAGCAATTTAGAGCAATTCACGAAAATCACTTGCAAATTATTTACAAAGCAAATCGTTGCGAACTTGCGCGCGACACAAAAATTTCAATCTGCCAAATAAATATTTTGTACATCTATTTCAAGCAAGTTACGTTTCATTTTTTATCTCTTTCTATTGGATCTACTTGTTTTGGATTGCGTCGTTCTCCCAATTTTTTTTAAACGCTTAATGAAGAAGCTAAACGTGATTTAGCGGTCGTCGAATCCGCAGTGGAAATTACATTACAATCTTAAAATTTTGTCCTTGGCCCATTTTATAAAGTTATTATAGCGTAAATTGCCCGGCAATGTAATGTCTTCACTTTACACCTTTCACGACGTTATACACTTCCAGCATCACCCCCTGCAAACCATCGCGGAAGGATAGTCTGCGCCTTAAACGCCCAGACATTTCAATTAGCGTCCATTTCGCGCTTGAGGAATCCTGATTTCGAGACGCGCCATCGCGCGCTCGCTCAATTTAGCCAGCCGTCGTCACCTGAAAATTTCAAATCCACAGCGATCGATGGAACAATCGGCGGCGGACCGGAGCGCGAGAACAGGGCTGAAGCGAAAAGCGTCTGAAATTACTTTAGAATTTTACGCGCAGAAAATCCATCCTGCTGCGCGGAGAAAGAAGATTCTGCCTGGCTGCCTTGAATCTGGAAACTATGACGACGGGCAATGTGATTTTATAAAACTCTCCAAAACTCATGATGTTAAATCCGCAAGAACTTTAAAACACGAATAAAATCCGTAAGCTTAAGAAATACAATTTTTAATAAAATAATGCGATTAAATAAAATATATAATACAATATACAAATACAAACACATACAATATACAAACTGTGTTCAATTTCATTAAACCACTTATTATAAATTCTAATCGCATTGTATCGCATTGTTATAATTATTTTAAATACTTTTCATTCAAAGTATAGTCAAAATAAAAGTTAAATTTAAATTATTGTAGTGCGAGTGTATCAAATACAATTGCAATCGTTTTTATCATGTTAATTAGGACAATTTATCAGCGAAATGCTTTAAAATAATGCCTGAAATCATAGGTCTGTATAGATTCACAATTTTTATCGAAGTAATAGAAAGAAAAAAGTCTGTATGAGCGAACGCAGTTAACGGTGCGTGAATTATTATATGTATATTTATTAATCATTACGTAGAATAGTATAATATTAGTTCGGAACAAAAATTCAGTTTAAATCGAATGTTTTATCTATTCCAGTCTAAAACCAGTCAAGTGTTTAAAATAATTAAATCCGTCATGTTGCAGTAATTGAATAAAGACTTCAATTATTTTAATGACAGCTTTAATTATTTTAAACATTTGACTAGTTTTGGAAAGAATAAAAGACTACAATGACAGAAGATTCTATGTAAATTTGATTACTACGTCATATCAATCAATAAATACTAAAAAGGACTCAAATAGAGGTTGAAATATATGCAATTTTGTATGTACTTATATTGTGTATGTGATTATTAAGAAACGAGACTTACCATCGTAAATGTTAGCTAAGCTACACAGAATAGATAAGTGCAGATAGTTTGTGACTTTAAAATCTCTCAAATCAAATTAACAAAATTACTTTTGTTTTATTGTGTCATTTAATTTGCACTCATTGTTGTTAGAAATAGATTCTATTCTGTCATTTGGCCAGAATCATGTCGAGCTTAAAAATCGAGTAATACATTAATTTGAAATTCCTGATTAAATTAGAAAACTCTTCGAAAAATTTGTGATTATTATTGACAAAGGTGTATGGAGATGCAATGTCACATATGCGAGTTTTTGAGAATATAAAGATGATATAAAGGTTTAGCAAAGGTCGAGAGAAAATAAATGACGATAAACGTCTGAGCTGTTCAATCACCAATGAAGACATCGAATAAATTAAGATTATCATTTGGATCGATGATTCAACATTCGCAAATGATCGCAAACTAAAACTTGATAAAGAGACAGATAAATTTTGCATCATCAATTAAACACGAAAAAAGTCTTATCCGATAATAATCCCAAAACCTCAGAAACAGAAAAACAACCGAAAAAGAATTTACTTTGACATTCTAGAACAATTGAACAAGCAACCAGGTTTGTTGAATAATAATTTGGCGCCTTGTGACATTTATCTATTCCTAAAAACAAAAAGTACGTTGAAGGAAAACCCCTTTTCAATCTGTGAAGGAAATGAAGAAGAAAACGACGAATCTACTGAAAGGTCTAATAACAACTGGTCTATATAACAATTGAGCTATGCATACCCTTTAAATAACAGAATATGCAGTGTGTGAATAGAAGTATATTGAGAAGAGAATCGTAATTAAATAGTTACATTTTTTTAAATAAAGTACTTTTCATACTAATCTCTTTTTTTATCAGCCACATCTCGTATAATGATTGGTGAATATACACAATAATTCACAATAATTCGTGCACCGTTAACTATTTATATAGACTTTTTTTCATTTATTATGTTATGATATTCAGAGCTTTATTTCTTTTATCGATAAATGCATGCTTTTATTGATAAAAATGAGGTATGTATATGGACTATGAAGTAATCTTGCAATTCACATTTATCTTTGTATATGTCATATATATAATTCTCCGGAAATATAACTATATATCTACTAAAGATAATTCCTTACAATGTAGTTGTCACTATCCGACATTGATACTCGAGCCCGTCACAGAATATAAGTCAAGAAATTAGTTGAAAAGCGCGAGCGCGGCATTATGTATTCTCCTCTGTTACAAACGAGACGGAGTTTCCTGACGAGACTCGCACCTCGCTTTGTTTCTTCCAGGAGAAACAAGCGGTAGTTCTGAACAAACTTGTGACGGACATTATTAAGCGAGGTTGCCGGATTATCCATAAAAAAAGCGTAATAATCTCGGTTTTATGATTATGATCATCAAGTGGAGTATAAGCTTTTGATCATAAGAGAGCAATAAATTTATATATTTATTTGATATATTTGAGTATAATTAAAACTCACACGTTATCGTGTAAAGTCGATTTCGCACGTTATCATATAAAAACGGTAATTTTTGAAATTTTGTGTACAAAACCGCACAGACAGGATTACCATTAGCAATTTGTTACAATTGGATCAATTACGCGATCGATGTCGTGATATAACAACGTAATGCACAATGTCTTTTCAGCAATAGTAACAGAATTGTGCATAGCATAGCTTCATCAAATATTGATATGTAATAAAATTATTCTAGTTGAAGGATAAATTTCAAATTGGAGCTTGTCAGAATGTCTGCAGAACATCCATTATCATTTGAGGATGCTGGACATTGATTTGTTGAAATAATAATAGAGATCAGATATCATTGGACTTTTGATTGGGTATTTGGAAGAAATATCGAATATAGTCGATGAACATACGCGAGACGACAAAATTTTTCCCAACAATATCTTTCGTTATAAAATATTTGATGTTATATTTATACTAGAATGCTTTTGCTTGAGAGCGTGTGCATTAAAATGTAGAATATCGTAATTCGATTTTCGAATTTGACTCGATTACAATTTTCGCGCAATTATTTCATTACGCTGTTATTGGAAACTATATCACTGGTAATTTTCATTTATGATTGTGGAAATTAACCGTGAATATGTTGATTTTATCATATAATTAATAATTATTATGCAGTTAAATATTGATACCCAAATATCTTAAAACTGAATAGAAAAATAAAATTATTACATATATTCCGTATTTTTTATCCAAGCAAAGAGATTTTTTTTATTAATTTCATAATTCATAATAAGTATTATCACATAATAATAAATAATAATATCATTTCCGTACGATATTGTTTTCATTGCAATAATTTAATATTTAATCACAATAAATAATTCTATATCTTCATATATTAAATTTTTATGCGTATTATGTGATTTACTTTTGTTCAGACTTTTTAGATAAATATCATAAAATACAATGCAAATTATGATATTCATCATGCATACTAGATTATCACGATCATTAAATTGAAAGCGATAACATTATGTTCTATAACAATGCATCTCTCTTCTCACAATGCGTTCGTGTCACAATGCAATAACGTTGTCACCAATGAAGGACTATTGTTGCGAGCAATTGCGATCTCTCGATACATAATTGCAATCGCACCGTTTCTGATGAGGATATCAATCTTAAGTGGAAATACTCGCATCAGACGGGTTAGACCTCCGGGAAGATCTTAATCCTTAGTAATGACTGGATGGGTGATGCGGCTTTACGTTTCTGTCTGTTGTATATCGTAAGCTTCTTGTACAATGAGATAGCTAACAACATAATACATAATAGACAAAAATAAATTTGTCAACGAGTCAATTTATTAACAACATTATATGAATCTTATGCAGTTGTTTACGAGTAAAAGATATATGTACAAAGGAATTTGGAACGATAAGAAATATCTAATATTTAAATCGATATTTCATATGAAAACAAATCGCGAGCATATGCAAAATATTAACCAAAATCTTTCCTATGCGCTAATATACGTTTATCTAATCATAATGATTTATGTGGCGGATCTGCCGCAATTCCTCGACGCATAATTGCAATTGCAGCATCCGTGGCGGCCATATCAGCTCCGAGTGCAAACGGTCCTATGCGCTTCGGGTGAGCAAGCCAAGTCCTATGAGAGAGGATCTCAATCCCTATTAACAGCCGGCTCCGATAGTCGGGCCGAAGGGAGGATTTGTCAGGGTCAGGTGGTGAAGCGGGCACGAAGAGGTGCCAGGATGGTAGTGATGGAAAGGGGGTGGTTGCATCTATTCCAGTACCGCAAATGATTACATTGCGGTCGTCCACTAACTGATCGGCGGTCCTCCGGTCGCCGTATCTGTCGATCAACAGAGGGATACCGAGCGGAGTGTTGATGTCAGTGATTGGGAGCCAGTCAATCTTATCATCAGCCATCGATACCATGGTCAAACTATCCTTCCGTCTTTTCGGTTGTGCCCGCGATTTTCTTTGTAACGAGACTCGCTAGTCGCTTGCATATTGGTTTTTATAATATGAATGAAACGCATGTAAATGTATCAACGGTAAGAATTCCTGAACAAAAATTTTCCAGATCTTTTCCTGATATAAAACACAAGGTTTTCACAAAATTCATGGTGATGATACTTGATCATGATGTTACTTTTTGAAGTATTTTACAAAGACAAGATTTTCTCGACAAAATTGTCAATGCGATAAGAAATTTTTAACATTGACGAATCAAAGAGTGCTTTTTAATATAAACTTTAATAAAAACATGTGTATATATTATTTAGATTTCTTGATAAATATTCCTTTATATTTTTGGAAAGTTAAAAGTAACTTTAAGTTACTATAATATTGAGTCGTCCGGAAAGTTCGTGCCGATTTTGAAGGAAAATTGAAATGCAGAAGATTTAAATTTTTAATTTCATTTATTAAATTTAAATCTTTTGCGGCACGAACTTTCCGAATGACTCAATATTAAATATTAGGTGCAGTAAAAAGGAATC
>NW_017259213.1:3002136-3002764 GCF_001594045.1 Atta colombica | reverse complement strand
AGAGAGAGAGAGAGAGAGAGAGAGAGAGAGAGAGAGAGAAAGAGAGAGAGGTGGAGATTCAACATCATAATTTCTGTGTATCTTTAGTTTAGTTTAAAATTAAAGACTGAGATCTATTTCTATAGAGTGAAATATTACGAAACTCGTAATTTGCTTTTTATAGAAAATCTTCGAGTATAACTTCGACTTCGTCAAAAATGTATAGCGATTTATGACAAAGTGTTCGTTAATTATGCAGTTGTGTTTTAAATGAAATCTTTCAAAATATAAATAAAACTGCATTAAGTAAAATCCTACACTGAAAGAAAAGATTGGTTGCTGCAACAATTTAGATAGTAAAATATGGCATAGCATTTTTAATTGGATGCAGCAACCAGTTTTTGGTTGCAGCAGCAAATTTTTAGTTGCGTTAGTCTATCGAAATCATATACATTGCTGATAGGCTAACGCAATTAAAAATTTGCTGCTACAACCAAAAACTGATTGCTGCATCCAATTAAAAATGCTATGCCATATTTTACTATCTAAATTGTTGCAGCAACCAATATTTTCTTTTAGTGTACTTATTAATACTAAAATGTAAATTGAATTTGTACATATATTTAGCTACTATTAAAATTATGTAATA
>NW_017259213.1:2993761-3002036 GCF_001594045.1 Atta colombica | reverse complement strand
TATATATATGTATATATATCAATTTTATTATATTCTATTATATCAAGCTAAAATAACGCAAACAGGATGGTCCAAATAATTGAGTTAGTGAACTGTCAAACAACGTTCAAGATGGTCGAAATAATTGAATTAATAAAGTACCAAACGATGTTCATAAATTTCTTACAAGTAGAAATTTCTTTGCTTCTAAATAGAAATCCATTAAAAGACTGAATTTATTAAACGAAATTAAATTAAAGTGCTTAAATTTCTTATAGTAAAAATAAAGTAAATTAGCTAAAACAATAACTGTATTTAGCAAATCATTGAACTCATTCTATTAAAAAATTTAGTCTATTTTTTGAGGATAAGTAATATAAATAGTTATGATTGATTAAAATTATTATACAAAAATTACTCAACAATTTAATTAGATGTTATTGCAATATTATTTAAATCCTATTAAAAAATCAAATCAATAAGTTATGTCTCCTTACTGCAATAAATAGATTTTAATAATTCTAGAAATTTTTAACGTTCGCACAATTTACGTGATCTTTAAAATAAAAATAAATTTCGGATGAACGTACATTTCCCCGAAATCCGTATCCCTTTGACAACTGCAGGAAAACAATGATAAATGTTCACGTAAGCGTTAGTTGGTATCCCGTTTTTCAAATCTTTCTCACCTTTTTAAAATCAATAATGAAAAATTGTCAATGTATCAACAGTATAGTTTTCTATTGTATAGTAGCTGTTTTTACAGTAATTTAAAGCATTGTTATGAACGTAAAAATATCAAAAATTTCCTTATTGTCGAGCTATAGTGATAAATTAGTATCAAATTAAAAGGATTAATCACAAATAATGCATTAGGTAAGTGAAACGCATCTACGAACTGTGCTTTCATTTTAAGAGCAATTTGATCTACATCGTGAATTTGAAACTCCAGGGCTGTACTCTACCAGAGACGAATAATGAAAAGGCACTAGCGAATGAGAGTGCGCACCATTACATCAAAATGGTTTATGCGGGAAAGCTCCTGCATCTTACTAATTTCAGACTTTCTATGCTGTTGAAGGTGCTTGAACCAAGTGTGAAAGATTAAGTAGAGACTGGCGAATTCATATAATTTATTATTTAAGAGCCCAATGTGATCATAGTTTCCCCGCAGAACAAATTGCGTCTTAAGTTCATGCAACAAATTCGAGTCCTATTAAGCCAGAGATAATAGATGATTAAAACACAAATTAAAAAAAAATGGAACTCTTGAATAAATTAACATCTTTTCAACTATAAATTTAATGGAATGGTACTTGACGTTCTTGCTTATAAAAATGTATAGATATCTGTAATTGGAAACGAATATATTTTGAACAAATACATATTCAACACTGTAATTTTCATCACTAAGTAATAAAAAAGGCACTTATTCTAATTCTTAATTTGACGTCTTCATCAAAGAACATTTTTCAACAACAATGTATTCAAATGAAATTATTATTAATTATATCTTTTATATAATAAGACAGTTACGTACGATGTATAAGAATATATGAAATATCATGCGCGATAAGTATGAAGTTCAGATTATGAAATGCGAGCACTCTCAAACTTTGGATATTCAATTCCATATCCCTGGATACAGACACATAAATCGTACCGTTCGCCGCCATCGCTGCCGCCACCGGCGCTGCCGGATTTCTCGTAAATTTCATCTTTTCGATAGATCCAGCACAATATTCTATCGGACTGTACGTACTCGATAAAAATATCGAAAAATGTACTTCAATCGAAATGCGCGTAATCGCCATATTTCGTTATCGACATCGTAACATGCGACGAGACGAGGTCTTGTGTCCTCAGTTATGCTGTTATTTCTAGAGAGACGTCGATCTTGCGAATTCTCAAGAATCTCTCGTCTCCGGGTTCAATCTAACTGGAGAGCCCGTAGATCCGCCAGGTAATGATTATCGCATATTGCCGCTCGTATCTTCGCGTTTGCTGCACTTGCCGCTGTACTCAAGGGTACTTCGATTCGATGGAAATTATTAATAACCTTCTCGCACAGACTCAGCCAACTCGTGATATAGATGGCTGGAGAGACGGCGAATCGTTGTTCAAAAGGGCGATAAGGCGACTGAAGAAATAGCTGCCGGCTGATGGATCGAACGTGAGGAGAACGTTACTTGGAAGCATAAAGTGATGGATCGTCCAGCGACCAGCTATTCATAAGCAGCTGGTTATTGCGGCTGGTACCTTACCTCGTAACTGACTCTTACATCGATACATGCCGGGAGAAAATCGACTAGAGGAACGTGAACAAGCGCTTGATTAAGTAAGAAGAAAGATGATACGCTTATTGCGAATTTGCGCGAAACAATTTCGCGGACAGAGCTCTGTGTAACGCGAATCGTCTTGCTGTGAGGAGAATTGGCCAATATTCTATTCTAATATTAAAACGATATTATATTTAATTTCCCTAATAACTATTTAATATTTACTATATTATTTGTTTAATATTTTTTGGTGAATCTGTATAAAATATAAAGGTGAAATATCCCTTATAATAATATATTATTCTATAATATTTCAAAGCGAATATCGTTGCAACTGTGAGATAGAAAAAAATAAAAGTTTAAAATAAAAGTTGAATTTAAGAATGCTTCATAATTATAATGTAAACAATTAGAAGAACTATTTTTTTAGTATTTCTATTTAAACAAATTTTTTAAATTATTATTGTTATAAAGCATTCTTGAAACTATTCGACTCATTTCAAACATTTTTTTTCTCTTTCATAATTTCGATATTCACTTTGAAATACACGTAGAATAATTGATTTTTTTTCTAAGGGAGATGTTTTACTTCTTAAAAGTACAAATGGATACATGTTAAAAAATATGTGTATCTTATTTTTATTTAGAAAAAAAAACATATTCAAATTCATTAAAATCAGAAGAGACGTTTTGGAATCTTTTCTTGTTGAGGAATTAAACGATGAAAAAGCCGATGGATATCGACTAATTTTCTTGAATTGAACATTCAAATGTCATGGTGCTTTCGAGAAACGCAGATTAAAACGTGCTACGCGACATTGCAGCCTGATATAAATCAGTGGAACGCAGGTGCAATACATCGATCAACCAAAATAACGGTGGCCCTATGAGGTGTGCTGCTGCTGGCGGTAATCTGCGATTCGCCATGCAGCTGTATGGTCGCTTTTAGCATTGTTCTTTTACGTTCTTCAATTATAGTGACTGATGAAATAAATACAATCTATAGATCATATATAATCTGATATTGCTATCATTATTAAATCAGTAAGTTGATTAATAAAGTAATAGATAATAAAATCATATTCGCGAAAATTACATATTAAATAAGAGATTTATAGAATTTAAACTTCAAAATTTTGTCTGACGAAGTTTTATCGCTATGCAAAGTTATATTATCTAAATAAGCTATATAAAGTTATATAGTTTTCTTAAATCGAATTAAAAAAAATCTTTATAATTTATTTAAAATATAATAATAATATTTTTTCAAATTTATCGAATCAAAACTTGAGATTTTTCATAATAATGACAAAACTATTGTCGACTTTTTCCTAAATCGAATTTAGAAAATCTTTATACTGTATTTTGTATCAACTTGAAAGACGTATATTTCTAGATTTACAATACTCTTGGGATTTTAAATGATAACCAAAAGCAACCGTGAATTGTACGATATACGACGTTCCTATTGCTGAACACGAATGAGGTCCGATAAAATCGATGAAGCCCGTCGGTAGGAGTAATCGTAAAGTCATCGGCGGAAACACGGCAGCTAATGACGCGAATCGTTTCACGAAGCCACTACGAAAGAAATATACAGCCGTTCACATTTCGTTTCCTTCGTGCTTCTTGCCGCCATCGATTTGTGCTTTGGGACTGAAAAACGATAGGGAACTGTAAAACGACGATATAGCAGACTGGTGCGACGTAGCGAGAAAATTAAAAGCTTGCGTTTTCATATCTTTTTGGATGTAATATGATATTTCTTTGAAGACAATTCAATACTTTCCCATAGGAATAACTTTCTATCGACAGAACGCAGCAATTCATATAAAATATAAATTTTTTAATTATAAATAATAATCTAATGTATGTTAAAAGTAATTAATTGTTTGCGTAAAATGCTGTGTTCTATCAGTGTGCCGTATCAGTTATGATTTAATAAATTCGCAATAAGCATGTGAAAAATTATATCATTATAACAATGACATAATTCTGGAAAACAATTTTCCAGAAAATAAGTTCGAATTATTTTAAATAAAATTTTGGAATATTAATAAAATGCGATTTTATAATGTGATAACTGATTGTAGACAAATATAAAAATTTATTCTTTTAAAGTTTGTTCTTTTTTCTTTCTTAATATTTCCATTCTTTTTCTGCAATTAAAAAAAAAAAATCATTTTTTTGAGTTGTATCATTGTTATAGCAAATGAGTAATACAAAATTTGATTAAAAAATACAAGAGAATAAATTACGATAGCGATATTGATACGAAAAATATACAGTAATATCTGAACAAAATTAAATTTGTCTTGCTTGTCGTTACGCGCATAGGGAAATCGATAATATAAAGCGGATGCGAACAAGTTAAAATTTTATATGACAAAGCCGACAAACGAGAACGAAACTAGGACAAACTCTCTCGTAAAAGAACATAGTGGGTTTCGTGCAGAATTTGCAGAAATAAATGTAGCCTTCTAAACTTTATGCTCGACGTACAAAGGATGCGAAAAAAGTTAGCACGGATATAAATGGATTTCGCTCATCGTGTTATATCGATTGTCTTCTTTATTTTTAAAATATTCCATTTCTAGATCATAATTCTAGTTAAAAATATATAATAAGCGTCCAAAATTCTCAGAGTTTTTTTCATAACATCATCAAGGATTAAAATGATTGAAAGAAAGATGCATTGTGATTCGCGAGCTTTTTGGAAACGAAATGGCTTGGCCGCCAAACTTGCACTTCGGCACAACAATGTTTGCGAGAAGAGCCAGCAGAGCTGCCGTACTCAAACCCTTTGTCTGGCCCTTGATACAGGAACATACGCTAAAGTGCTCACGTTAATTACCGCCGTTGGAATTTCCTGGCTCGCGAACCCGCCGAAAATTCCGAGATGTGTAAAGCTCTTGCGGCGCGTTTCTGTGTGAGTAAAAGCAACGCTTGCTTGGCTTTTCATAGATGTTCTCGTCGACGATGATAATGATGACACCAACAAATGACAACACGAAATCTTTACTTTAATCCACCCTATTATGGCTATTCTAATGTGATTCTCGCTAATATACGTCGTAGAGCCCAGACGCGCACATCTAAAATGGACCTATTGTTGTACTTTGCACATGTTACATATGAGAATTGTCTCATTGGAGCAACATGCAACTAAAGCCGGATCTAAACCAAGCGAACAAGCGCGAACAAACGCAAATGAACAACTTGCATACTCACAACTTTTGCGTTCATTCGCGCTCATTTGTTCATAATCCGGATCCAGTTCTAAAGCTATGCAGAAATACATAAAGCAATACAATGTAAGTGGGAAAGCGATTCGAGCAATCACATTAAAAATCGTAAGGCACTAATGTAAGCAGTAATAATCGAAAATGTTGATTTGTTTATTGTTTACCGCTTATGTTTCAATAAGCTATTCTACAATAGCTTTCTACAATAAGCTATTTCCTAAGCTTTATATTTTAAGCTGTAAAAAATTGACCAATCATACTCGATTGTTCTAATATGTGATTAATTGATTAATTTTTTACGATTGCTTATGACCTAAAGCTTAAGTAATGTTTTATAGAAAACCTATAACTTGTACTCACGCGAATGAATTCGCCTAATTGCCGATCACGCTTTCTGCGATTTATTGCGATTCAAATACGCGAGATGCAAGCTGTTGCGTTATAGCGCGACATTATTATCTTCGCGAGACATTTCTTTGCGTTACGTGACTTATACGATGATCTATCATAGTGTTGTCGTGGTTTACATATACGTATATTTGCGTAGAGATCGCGAAGATTCCGCGCTCCGTGCGTGAAATATCACGGATACGTTGCTTGCTTTACAGTGGCGAGAATCAACGCTACGTGCGGATGGATATATTCTGCAAATATGAGAAACAAAATACGAAGCTGGTAGTAAAACAAATTTACACTTAACACGCGATACGCGTGCAATTACTGATAATCTTGCGGTTCGCGTTGCACCAATATATCACACTGTCGTCGTCGCGAATCTGCTTGTCCGATCAAAGTTTTATCTTAAAGCACCTTTATATAAGAATCGCTGTTTCCCATCTTTCTTAAACTTAGAAATTCAAATTCTTCCATTACATGAAATAAAGATTGAGATCAAATGAATAATACGTTTTGTTTAAATCATTATTCTTATTTTTAAATATTCTACAGGCATTTACATTATGTGACTTATATGTTGAAAACGTAATACATAATATACAATCGTGTAATTGCATTTAAAATTTTAAAAGAAATATTTAATTTCTCTAATTCATTGTTGTAAATATATTTTTTATTAATTAGAAAATATAGAAGCTCCTCCTAATATTAATAATCGATGTGTCATCTTAAGATTAGATGAAACTTCGTAATCAAGATTTTATAAAAATACAAATAAAAAGAACATAAATGACTTGAAAAATTAAATTGAGTTATGAGAACTAAGGGTCCATGCTTCTCTTCTAAATTAATTCAAATGTGTGTACTTTGATTTGATAATTGATATCCTCACGATGCGATATCCCACTACTCGCGTTACACAAATAATATTGCTTTATCTCCGATTTCACTGACACTTGCTGAGATTTTCTGTACGCACGCAAAATCTTCATGGCTAAAATACAATCCGTGCGCAAAAACGGGGCCGCATAGTCCCCGGGAGAGAGTCCCAGACGTTATCTCGTTGCGACGCGTATACAAACATTTTCGTTTAATGCAAATGCAAAACCCGGCAGATATAATGAAGAAGATTACGCAGCATGTGGTCAGCATAGATAACGAAGGTACGGTCATACGTGCACACTGACACGTGAACCGAACGGGTTTCGCGCGCGTGTGGGTTATGCTAATGGCACCGTAATTTTATATATTATCATATTCGTCGTTATGCCGGTGCATTAAGGCCGTGCTTCGACATCTTCGACAGATCAATAAGAAACAAATCGGCGTAACGATGCGGACCGTCCTTTCGCAAAAAAATGCTACGTAAATACTCTGTACGTGATATATATTAGTGATGACACGTTAAGAATATATACATATACAAGAGAGAGCGAATAGAGAACATCGTACTTCTAAAAGAAATTCCCACTTTAAGTTTAGCGATAATTTTTTTTAAATCTACTGTAATTTTTGCTTTAATATATTACAGGAGCGTAATTTTTTGCATCTCCTTTTTTCACTGAGTTCACCGTAAGTGGATTCACAGGTCCGCAAATAAAACGTGCTAAGATATAAATCCGCTTCCCTTCCCAGTTATCTGGCACGAGACCAGCTCTATGACGGCCCAGTTTTTCCATGAATCCGTCCGAGGTAGCCTCGTCGAAATGCGAAACTGCAAGGGAAGAAAAAAGAAAAGAGCAGATCTGACATTGTAGTCACAGAAAAATGGAATCTACTACGTGGCGAATTAATTTAAACGCTTTTTTCATAGTTGGTGATATGGATAACAATTGTATTTTTTTTTTGTAAAAAATTAGCTGCGCATTCTCGCCATTTGTTGTTTAGTTTCAAAGGAATTATACAGAGATATGCGAATTTATCGAAAATTCACACGATACACCATTTATCCTGTTGAGCTCCAACGATATTAAACTTTGAAACATTGCAACTGAATGCCGAAATTTTATCGCAAACTTTGGATAGGATCGTTAAACATCATCCATCATTTTGATAAATGCCGCTTCAATAACAATCTCATTATGTAATTAAATCATGTGCTTCTGCATCGGGCACATATTGAGAGAACACGACTAGTTCATCTATGCTACATTTACAATGATAACTAGTGATCGTTGAATCATCGATACACGTTGTGTAATCAGCGAGGAGATCAACCTTAAAACAATTTTAATTCATGGAAATAATGTACAATTTACGTAAACTGTTATGCAAATTATATTAATAACAGTAATACTTTAAGAGATATTTAATGTATAATATACATAAAAAATAAATTTTTTTACGCAAAAATAGTTTCATATTAAATAAATATGT
>NW_017259213.1:2962525-2993661 GCF_001594045.1 Atta colombica | reverse complement strand
TATATATATATAAAGTTAAGTAAAAAAAATTAAATTTATATTTATTTATAATACATAATATCTATACAATTCCAAAATGGTTAAAAATAAGCGTTTTTATTAATTATTTAAGGGATATATTGTATAAGAAAATATTCATAAAAATGAGCAAAAAGCTTAGAAATTAATTTTTGGATTAATAAAAATTTATATCAAGTATTCTTTCTAATAAGTAGAAAATAAATATATTGTAAATAAAAATTTTTTTCAACTCAAGTTTAATGGTACATAGGGATACAAGCGGATATAATAGGATCTGAAATTATACGAAATACTTCGTGTTTATTTTAGAAAATTCACTATAGAAAATTCGCATCGCTAAAAGATGAGAGTTTAGATTAGGAACTTCGACGAGTTTGCCTATGGCGCAACTTAATGCAACGTTACATTTACATTATATTACAGAATATAGTATGAACTTAATCCTGTAGAAACAACCTAGATCTACTATTACTGACTAAGTCAGCCAATACTTTTCCTCAATCTGTCTATGCAGTTCGTTCATACCGATCTTCGTAACATGATTTATATCCGTACGTCCATTTTCTCTCTGACGGATTACGTAAAACTTACGTTTACGTAATCAGATACGAAAAATGCTCGATCAGTGTAAAAGGATTTCCTGAATAATAAAGAAGGAACATGCATTCTATCGCCGCACTTCAAATATTGTACTTTGTAATAAAGTAATGATGGATTTGTAATTAATGATCTGTCGATCGTTACGTAGACACGATGCTGGATCTTTTCAAGCGTTTAGATGAAAACGATTTTAATCTCTCGGGAATGGAAGCGTATGAACATTGATTACTCGTTGAATTTATAGTACTTTTACATTTTTTGACTATAATATACTCAGATAATTAGTAAAGATTCGAAAATATAATAGCTGCTGATACAATAAAAGTAAATCGTTTATAATTTAACATTTTTATTATGTTATGACATATAAAAACATATCAAATTTAAAAACATTTTCCGTTGAAATTATTATTATTTAACTCTGTCAACATCGAATATAATATAATAACGTATATATTTAAAAAAATAATTCAAATTTCAAAAAAATTTATTTAAATATGAATTACTTATTAAAATGCTCTTGTATCAAGTTGAAAAAAATTTGTTTAAACTTTTTTTATTTTAATGGTTCCATTAAATGTTTTTAAACTAAATTTTTAAATTTTAATGGTTTCATTAAAATCAGGTTTGAAAAGATTAATAAAAAATCATTAAGCTATAGTTATATGTATATAGTATAATATTTTATGTTAGTTATATGTATATAGTATAATATTTATAGAAATTTGATAAACTCTTGAAATCTTTATCCCTCAATGCTATTATAACTCTTAAATTGAAAAACAATTAATTGCTTAACCTATTATTATTAATTTTTGTTAATTTTAACAAAACTACTGACTGTTGTATATATCTAAAGTTTGGATCTTTTAGCATTTCTTGTATTTAGTAAAAACAGTATTCATGTGATGAACGATGTTATATTTCTTGTTTCGATGTGTATATTTACTGAGATCCTTTTAAAGAAAATGTCTTTCTGCAAAGTTAATATGCGTAACTCATATTTGCTACACAGTTTGGGATATTGATAATGATCAACCGCTTTCAAATTCCTGCGATGGTCTGATCGTCAACCGCATTATCGGTCGACCGTTAATGCGTTTCGGTTGGCGTCATAAATTTTCCCGGAAAATAATGCACGCCGTGCGAGAACAATGCCGGGTACAATTTACAGCAGTAGTGCGACAGAATTCTTTCCAGCGTGAAATTTTTGAAATGAAATAATTCGTTGCCTGTTCCGCGCGCGGCTCACTAAACGATTTACGATGAGTGATCTAATTATTATTACGAATACTTAAAAGATTCGTAATAATATCATAGTTGATTAACGATACATATACGACAAATCAAGTTAATTAAACTAAAAGCGATCAAGCAAGTTGCACTCGATGTTGTTTAATACAAATCAAAATAACTACACAGGCAACTTTCCTGATATCATAAACGGATTAATTGTCAATTTATCGAATTTCATTTCAAACTCAGATGAAATCAGCTAGTAATATCGCGTTTGCATGAACTAGCGATAGACGATGTCTTGCGTTTTCAGTGTAAGCAACAAGAAGTTTCAACTGACTTTTTTATAATATCGCTGACAATTGCAGAGCTTGTTAAGGCGTAATGCAAAAAAGATAAAATTTGAAAATTTAAAACATAAAAATTGTCATAATTAATTTAATATCATATTAATTTCTCACACATTACGGATCTTTTTTATATATTAAAATACAAGCAATTTTATAAAATACTACTACTTATCAATATTTATTATATCATGTACGAAAATGTATAATATTTCCATGTTAATTATTATTACATCGATTTTATTATCTCGATAATTTCTTACGAATATTTTGCATAAACTTTTTGTCTTTTATTGAGTTTTATGCATACAACTATATAACAAAAAAAAACTGATATTCTCGTCTGACCGATGACGTTTATGGTGAATCGGAGATGTCACTTGAAGTTCTATGAATATAAATCTCAATGTGGGAATATATGTGTATATTTTCTGACATCAGTGGTGGATCTACTAAAGTAAAATGGAAAAACGCGAACTGCATACTTTAAATCATCGATATTTATAGCCGGAGGAATGGTTTTCATAAGGTCTTCATACCGTTACAGAAGTAAATTTGCCGAGATTACCTGACTTCCATAAATGAAACGTAATACTTTTTTTGATTTTTTAAATATTGTTAAAAATTGAATCAATTGTTAAAAATTGAATCAATTGTTTCCATCGTACAATTTTTATTTATTATCAATTAATACACACTGTAGAATTATAAAAATGTTATATTAAAAACTGATCAAATTTAACCAACTCCATTATTTAATTCCTAAATAATTTGATCTAAAGATACCTTACAAATAATTGTTTAACGAAACAAATATTATACGATTTTGCCGAAATATCTAAAATTTTAGGTCGATACAGATCTGAAAATAATTTTGCTGTCGTATAGATACACATCAAAATTATTATACAGAAATCTCAAGCATTTGAACAAAAATGATGCAAAAAATTTTGACATTCTAGCAATCAGTTTATCTTATATAATTATTTTGATAGTCTGACAAAATTATTTTCAAACTGATAGCTAATCAAATTTTTAGATACTTCAGCAAAATCATCTTTTCCAATAGAAACAGGAACAATTTGTATCATTTAAGATTTAAGAATTTAATAAATTCTAAAGAATGACATATTCGATTATTGTCTTAAATTTCGAAAAACCATGCCAGAATGAAACTATTATCACACTAAAAATCTATGAATATGATCAAGAAAAATAATACGAGCATATTTTTCAAGACAAAAGACTGAAATCAACAATATTTGTTGCCTCGAGAATTTGATAAAATCTCAACATCATGGCGAGGATCGTTGTTGTGGGTTCGTGTTCGCTTTGAACTTGTCGCAGGATTTCCTCGGTTTTCTAGATAAAGCATCGCTGCTTCAAGGCAAAGCTACGAGAGTGCAGGCAGATATCTTGCAGATACACAAGGTATACTACGCGTACACAGGAATTCCTTTTATGTTGCTGCGAGTTGGATGAGAACGTTTGATTGAGATGGATAACATTGCTCGATCACCGCTGGCAATTCCTCGTCCAATCGAACGAAAAAGGGGAGAACGGTAACTATCATGCCATTCGCATTGATAATACAAAGTATCTTTGCCTCTTTCTTGTCTTTCGGATCGTTCCACTGTTGTACACACTTCCATCTCATCTTAGAACAAAGTTAAAGAGACTTCCAGAAAGAGCGAGAGAATGAAAGAAGGAACCGAGCGCCAGATAGCTTTTAATTTATTTTGCGGCTTCGAGCTATCAAATAAATCGCGGTTTGTGCCTACCAGGCGCAATAACCGTCACGACGAGATCGGACAAAAAAAATGTTAATGGGTTTATTTATACGTGCATCCCGAGAGCATCCATTCGCGAAATGTTTGATTCTCACTTAGTCGATTACGAATGGCTAATTATTACTGATAATTACTGTAAATTGTATTGATGATGGAGAATTTAGAGACTTATATAAATTGTAGTTTTTACACTTGCTTAGCGTGCTTTATCTCATATTATTTGAAATATTACCAAAAATAAATGTACTTTTTCTATATACTTTTTCGAAGCTATAAACATTCGTATTACAAGCTAAATGAAAATATATGGAAATAATAAGAAAGATGAGTTCAATTATACTTTCACTATAAGAATAAAATCAGTTTTAAATCGAAGAATTTGCCAAAAATAGTTCATTTTCTATGTATTATTATCGTGTAAATCTATAAACATAAATACATTTTCGTACTTATTTACTTTTAAAATAAATTAATTTTGTCAAATACATTTTGATCATTATCCTCTTTAATAAATATAATTATTTAGAAAACAAAATTGAAAAAAGATTTATAATCCATAATTGCGATAATCATACGATTCTTTTGTAACAAATTTTTTATTAATCCGAGCCAAATTTTAATCGAGAACTTGATGAAATTCTCTGAGGAATAGCGAACTTCATCCATTTATCGATTTTCGCAACACCTGTGGATACTTGGACCAGCATCTCAATTCACAACTTTTCTCCATGTGCGGGTACTTTAAAATTTTTTCTCATCATGTTTAAATTGTTCAACTTTCGAGATGTGCACGGTAATAAAGACTATCAAATCAGCGTCCATGATGAAATATTATCATCACGTTTCGCTTCACGTAAATATTTTACTTTTCATAGTGTATTTCATCCATGAATTCCGTTTGGTTATTCATTAAATAAAAATTTTGTTGAGCGCGTAAAAAAAGTTTAATTTATTAAACTAATATTCGCACTTTTATTATTCATATTGAATTCGGGATCCATAACAGAGATAGCTTTTTAGCAATATTTTAATCACTGTGCATTTCTGTTTATTCGATATTACATTTCGAGAGAGAGAGAGAGAGAGAGAGAGAGAGAGAGAGAGAGAGAGAGGGAGAGAGAGGGAGGAAGGGAGAGGGAGAGAGATACTTTATAGTTTCATTAAATATTAAGTTATCTAGCTTTTTGTATTCTCTTGCACATTCAAGATTCGAATTATCTTTATTTTCTTTCTTACGCTCCCTCTCTTATTGAATAAAATTACATTTCTCGGTATGTCAATTTAGAACAGCATATTACAACGAAAGATAAAAGATCATACACTCAAAGTTCCATTTCTTAATATAATTTCATACAAATATTAATATGATATGCATTGTAGTTAAATAAAAATTTGGTAAAACCAAAAGCAATAATCTAAAAATCAATATATAGTCATTTCTTTTTTTATAAAATATGTAGTTATAAATATTAAGATATATACAATGAGAATATGCAACTGATATAAATTTTATAAGACATTTATATATATCATACACATTTTTTATAATATTTTTTATAGTATTAGAAGTATAAAAAGACTCATAAAGAAAAAATTAATAGAATTATATTTTTTAAATTAAAAATAAATCTAAATAATACGCATTGTGTTAAAGATTAAATAAGAGTAAAAAAAAATTTCAATGCGGATTTAAATCTAAATCATATAAAACATTCAATAAATCTCTGGATTCACCTGAAAACGTCAATCACTTTAAATTCTCTATTTCACGAAATAAAAAAACAATCGCTATCTTTGAACCATCTATCATTTTTCACCGAAGGTTTTTATAATATATTGTACATTTTTGTAATGTTTATATTACTAAAAAATTAGAAAATGGAATTTTGTAAAATACAAATAATAATTCCGTAAAAATGAATAACGCTTTAGAATTCACTTGGAAAAACTTGGAAAATTATATTCATTAAAAAAATAATATAGATAATAGTGATTCATTCACAAACAGATAATTATTACTATAATTATGCTATTAGTGAGGTTAATGCGAACATTATTAACGTCAACATGAAACATGTTTTGGTACTTTGATGATAATATTAAAAGATTCGATAAAAAATAATCCGTTTATTATATACTTTATTATTTTTCCTAATTATTATTTTCCATTTTATTTTATTTTATTACATTAAAGTTACAACGCTTTCCTATTTTTATGTCGAATAAGAACTCGATTTAATCTTTGCGCCTAGTTAATATAATATTCCTTGTTGACGAATAGCGAAAAGTATCTTCGTCAGTTATCCATGACAATATTGAACCGTACGAATGCATCGCAAAACTGTGTCATACAATTGGATGCACGAATATTTTTGCGAGAGAAAATACAACGATTGCAATATGCATACAAGCGCAAGTTACGGATGAATTCAGCGCGGACGCATAATTGCAGTTGAGCGAATACAATGGACCGGCTGTGAATTACAAGAGGTAAGAGAAGGATTGACTCCTCGCAGATTAATAACTTCCTTTCTCGGCTGAAGTTAGAAGCCTGTGACTAAATGTCGGAAAAAAGAAGGTTGGTCGTGAAATATTTATCTCTCCCTTTTGAAACAAAGCTTCATTTCTTTCTATACAATTGCGTAAAAGTTTTTACTTTGACTGTTTATAAGGATTTTGCGGTGCACAATATAATAAAAAATAAGGAAAAATTGAAAAATTATATTTAAGCAATATTTCTGTTATTATACATATGTTTAAAATAAAATATAATCTTTAAAACATGCGTATAAAAATAATATATAATAGATAAAAATTAACTAACAATAAAATTAATAATTGTCTATAAAGAATTGTCAATTTTGAACAATTCTTTATATTGTAGAATCGTTTGATTTAAATTTATATTGACAGCAAACAATTTTGTTGCCAATATTTTTACAAAGATTATTTATAGTATAACAATATTATTAATAATTATTCAATTGATATTTATTATAAATATATTATCGATTTCTAATTTGATCGAATGGAAACAGAGTATTATATAGAATATTTTATTAGATAAAAGAGTGAAAAACCGTACTTCTTATTTCGGACATTCATGTATCCTAATACTATATATTAAAATTTACAATACGTGATATTTACAATCAAACAATTTAATGTTATTAAAATTTCAACTCTTCTATGTCTCGAATACATTTATTTATCACATTATTATATTACAAGTATTGTAAGCTATACATAATGTAATTATTTTACGTAATTATTGTCAATAATATGCGATAATATGTGACAGATATTTAGAATTTGTTTTGTTTTCTATAGATCTAATTTTGATGAAACATATCGTTAATTGTTACTTTATTTTAAATTATTCGCGTCATGAGTTTAAGCATTAAAAGCTAATTAGTTCATATTTGCATTTGGAAGAATGGCACCATGTGTTATTAAATTTGTTATTATTTATCACGGTGTTACATACATAATATTATTTTTCGATGATTCTGGCTCGCAGTTTCTTGTCGTATGTAGTTAATTTGCATTACGGTAATGTAATTCAGAACCAACAATGTAATATAAGGGAACTTTAGAGCAGTCCGGTACTATAACGCACCGATAACCCGACCTGAGTCGATTTAATAAGAAAGTTATCGGTTATCGAGCTCACTAAATCCGGCAGTTAGTGAGTGTCACGGGCCATATTGCCTCGTTTATCTTACATAGTCGACTGTCTACCGAGAGCTATGGATCTATTTGATATTCTAGCTGCACGTTGCAGCCACACCAACGAATTCGCAAGTTTCGTATTGGGATACCATAAGTGTCACCCGATATTAAATGAAGACTCGGCTCCTAGAATTTTATCGCCTCATCATTCGTTTGGCTTGTCGTTTCAGTTTGCTACTTTATCGATCGTTTTTATTGCCATGCGGGATCTTAAAATTGTTATGAGTTTATAAGGAGAAATCTTTATATTCTGAGATTTGTGCTTTAACTCTTCGATACATGACACATAAAACATGCATGCATAAAATAATACATACATTTATTATTAATTTTGATTATTTAAATACATATATATAATTTCATTATCGATGCATTACATTAGTAATATTGAGTCTTGAGTGTTTATAACAACTTGAAAAAGAGATGAATTATATTGACTAGTTTAATTATATTAATAAAGATATTATAGCGTATTTGTAATTTGTATTTAATAAAAATTTTTAATTTATATAAACTTTGTTATTAGCATGAAATTGTGTATCGAATTTAAACTTTACTGTAAACTCGTCCGATCATCAATGCATCAATTATGTAAAAAAAAATATATAAAAGATAATATCTTTATAACAAGATATATATATCAATATTTCTGGCGATATCGGAATATATTTCTACTCCCGTATTTTATACAATAAATTTATGAATTGCCACCTAGCATTATGAGAGCGATATATTCTCGCCGTTTTATTAAGCGTTATTTTTATTGATTGCCACTGTGTTGCGCAAATAAAATCCATAGAGTGAAGAGAAATAGAATCGAAATTATCATTAGTATATGAAAATTTAAGTGATACAGCATGCGTGTTAATATCATTGCAAGATATTTCGCATGTCTCTACGTCCGTGTCAGATTTACGCGCGAAATTTATGAGTTCATAAATTTACTTATACGCACGTATGTATAAAAAAAAGTTGGCGTGAAAAATGTCGTTAACTGAAACTGTGATAACGTCAAGCAAGAAGAAAAAAATATTTTTCATAACAAATTTTGCAAATGTAAAGTTTACAATATGTTTTATATGCAATATATATGATTTTCGAGTTATAAGTTTCGATAAGTTACAGTTTTCCTTTAAATTCTCTCCTTAAATGTTCTTAATTAAAGACGGTTATTAATTTCTGCTTAATAATTCAAGGAAAAAAAATCAAGCAAAAAACCTTACTTTTAATAGAATAGTATCATTAAGAAAAAAGTCATAAATATTATGTCTCGTCAAATAGGTGAAAATATATATCAGAGATATATCAGAAATAGATTTCACGAAACTGCTTCCCAATTACTCGTTTTATATGACGCAATGGGTATCATTAAATTACACTCATTGCGTTTCGGGAACAACAATCGCAGCTTTTAAGCAGTACGTCAATCCTTTGTTTCGTGCACAAATTCATTGCGCTTTTGAAGCTATAGGTAGTAGATGGAATGTTAAATTGTTTCTCGCTCTACGCGAGTGTATGCATTACGCTAAATTGCCTAAAGTTACGAGATATATAAATATTCAGCAAAAATAATATTGATCCAGAGAGTTAAATCTTTAATAACAGCAACGAAACAACAGATTTTTATTTTGTTTTTGATATTTTTCAAAATGCTGTAACTTCCCGACAAGAATTTTTCTCATAAGAAAGAGAAATACCAGACTTTAATTCTACAAAGATAACTTTCCGTAAGATGAGAAAGAGAGAGAACACGACGTAACGTAATTTAGAAATCTTGCGAGTAGGTACTTGTCGAGATTGCAGTTACCGCGGAAAGAATGCGTGTTTTCATTTAAGAAAATGAAAACAATTTCTTGGCGTTACAGAAAAATCTGTTCCAGACGTCGCTCTTCTGCCTTAGAAAATATGCCACGAATATTTTTTCCCCGTTACCATCTTTGAAGGCGAATGACATTTATAGATTAAAACGAGCCATGTCATGTGCGTAATGCATCATAGAAGATTAGAAGAAAAATAGGAGAAAAAGGAATAAATGAAACATTTAACAATAACAGCCGCGCAGACATTGCGTCACATTAAAAATTAAAAAATTTTTTTTCGTTCGTATCGCAACAAAAATACTTTATAATACATTATACAGCTTATTCAATTAATGTATCGTTTAAAACTGGTATAATGTGTACTTCATTAAATAGGATAAAGCGAATTCTAAATATAATAAAATATAATTTTAAATATTGAAATATTTTAGCTTTTGAGTTTTAAATGTTATTTATATCATCACATAATAATTAAAAGAGCAATATTGATACAAAATGTTTACAATAAAATAATTTCCATATATTTGGAACAATTTCAATAAATATCGAACATTTCGACTTTATCAATGATGATTAAAATATACAAAATTGTTTGAGCTAATAGACTAAAAGATATAAATATAAGAGGAACAACAATGTACATCGTATATGAAATAAAAATAATTTTTTAAATTTATTTTTATTACGTTTGATATATAATGTACATGACTTTTTCCTTATATTTATATCTCCTTATATTTTTATATAATTATAAAAATGTTAAAATAAAATTAAACATATTTTGTAATTTCACTGATGAAGACTATGTTATTAAAAAGTTCAGTATTTGTTGGAATTGTTATAACAAAATAAAAATAAAAATTATTTCATTCTAATTTACATCGACATTACTCGTTACTGGTCGTTGACCTCTCTTAATTACGTTTGTATTATACAAGCAAGTCATCGTCATTATTGTCTATATTATCATCCTGTTTTTTATGTCGTACAATGCAAGAATAATGTGATATTAAAATAATCTTTTATTCAGAAACGAAAATCTGCTATATCTGCAAAATAAGTAATACACAAATTTATATGCTGATTTGATAAAACGTAAACTGGCCGCATTTGTAAAGGCTATAAATTTAGGAAAGTATTGGATTGTAAAATGAAAAAGAATAACTATATTAGACGGAAACTATATTAGATGGATTCAGTTGATTTATTCTCAAGTAAAGCAATCATCAAACTAAGGACCATTGTCGGACTCGAATGAGACGTGTCCCCAAGGCAGAAATCAAGAAAATAAAAAATACAAAATACATCCAACTAACTGAATCAAGATTGGCTCGCTTTGACTAGTTTAATTTTTGTTATAGAAAAATATTGTATTGCTGAGACGTTCGAAACAATTGCGAAACAATTCAAAAAGAAAATGTGAAAAGGAAATGTCGCTATTTTAAGTTCATAAAAATTTGAAAGAAATCAATTTTTGCGTTTACTAAATTATCAGCAGCTAACACTATCGATCGCTTAAATCTGGAATACTAGAATTACAAATAATTTGCGGATAAATATGAAAGTTCAATGTCCTCTATTTAACTACGTTACCTCCAATCATTTCTATGTTGAAATTGAATATATATTGTCGATAAATATTGCTAATTTTATTAAATAAATATTTTCGGAATGATAATATTATATTGTAAAACATTAAAATGTCTTTCTCGTTTGTCGAAAATTGTTTCTTTCTGTAACTTATATTATGGAATGTACATTTTGGGGTAATGCTACTTGTACCGTTAAGAAAAGTACTCGAAATAACATGAAAATAAAAAAAGACTTTCAGGAAAACAGCTTTTGGTCAGTAAGCGATAAGAGCAGTACGGAAATTGGGAAAACGAATATCATTCTGCTGAAACAAGGAAGAATTCGTCGGGGCCGTTACAAGCAACTTACAATAACGACTTCGTGGCAGTAAAAGATCGAGGGAGAAAAGAAGTATACTGAGTGCTTTGGTCTTGTAAATGTACTTAGACGCCAAGCTTATAGTTTCCTAACACGCGAAGTGAGATGGATCGATCCGTCGAATTAATGGGAAGATTCTTATAACAGAAGAGAAGAGAACAACTCCGACATATTTACAAGCAACCTCACGTAAGAATAAGAAAAGAAAATAAAAACTTGAAGCGCGTTATTATCAAAATACTGTATGTGGATATTTTATATTGCACGAGCAAATATCGATAATATCGATAATTTTTTTTAATTTAAAATATCGGTCTAAGAACTTATTACCAAGATATTTAATATTCAAAATTAAAAATTCATACCTATATAATAACTTCGATGTAAGTTTTCTATTAAAAACTTCATTTTAAAAAATTCCTGTACAGTTAAGTTGATGAATTCAAATGCATTTTATTCTCAACGCTATTTTAAAAGCAACAAAAAGTTTCCAACTTAGCGTCGCAAAGATAGTTTCTAGCGGCAATAACTGGTTCCTCAAGTTTCTCTGATAGCGGTGCTTAAGCACGTGACGATCGTCTGCGAAGAATCATACGTTATTACACAAGTCGCCATGGCGTGGGAAGCACTTAAACTTAATCGATTATCGATGTTGCCTCTAATCCCGCTCAAACCCATGGACGTCTAAAACCGTCGCGTCTCGGTCGGGTGAGATTATACACGGCGAGATAATCGGTAGCCGCGCATGGGATGCCATTAATTAGAGCACGCGGCGCGGTGCACTTGCCTGGAATACCTTAATAGTTTGCTACACTACGTAGTTATGTGCCGAAGAAAACCTACCTTTGGAGCTCTATTACTTAGCGGATAGCATTATTTCACTGTTCGATAATTTCTCGGATTGCAAATACCTTCATTGTATGAAAAACCACGATTATGCGGTCTCAAAACGAACGTATCTAACTGTAGAAAATTAATTTATCGCGTTTGACTAATTGTATAAGTTTGACTAATTGTATATTATATTATAAAAATTTAAATTATCTTTGCACTTGAAAATACTTTATTTTCCTAAAAACTTTAGCAAATGTTTTAATGTGCTATTAAAAATATACAATTTCATAGAACATGTTGAATTTATCTAATTAATTTATTATTTCTTGATGACAATTGAATTCATATTAATTCATTAAATTTCTGAAATTTTATTACATTTGCTACATTCATACTTAAACATTATTTAAACTCTACAATATTCTACACATGTTTGAATAAAATTAATTATGTTTCTACATCATCGTATATACTTTGCATCAATTTTTATACTTAATTGTTTGCTCTCAATTATGTTACTTAAAAGATGAAAATTATATATTATTTATTTATCAAACGACTGCAAATAGTTAATTATTTAGTCTTAGTAGTTAATTATTTAGTTTTTAATTCAACCAAGAGCTTTCTTTCCGCGTTTTTGTAATTAATTTTACGCATATTAAGCTCTCATTACGCGAGACTTAAATAATTTAATCCTTGAACACAAATCTAATAAATTTTATTTTTCCTGTGAATATGTATCAACCATTTTTCAAAATAATATTAATAGATTTTGAGTCATAACATAAAAACTCTAATAATTTAAATATATTTTAAATATATATAAATGAGCTAGAATTCAACATCTGCGATTGATTTTCTAACGAGTTCTAACGAGTTCTAATGAGTATAAATAATTATTAAAAATTCACATTTTAAAGATAATTGTCTCTCTTAAGATCCAGACTAACTAATCAAGCGTGAATAAAAACAAATGAGCTTGCTTTAATGAATGCGAACGGCGTCTAAAATATTCATTAAAATAAATTGTCCATTCGTGTTTGTCCATTCGTTCACGCTTGTTTACTTGATTCTAATTCAGCTTAATATGTTTTGTTCTAATGAATTTAATTTTCTATAAATTTAACATTATTAAAAAAAAATTAGTATAAATACAGAAACACACCTTTCCGAGAGCATGCAGAATACTAGATATTATTAAATAATAATAGATATTATTTAAAACATTCAGTCTATGTATCAATTTCGTAATACCATAGTAATATTATATTCGTAATATTATATTCTAACTCAATCTTTCAACCTTCCTACATCCAAATGACTCGTTACTTCGTCTCTTGAGGCTTAAATTTCAGCTGTACTTCCCTAAAAACTTGCTATTCGCTTTCCAATTAGAATTATCTTTCTATCTTTACAGATTTGGCGAACAACTGCAATACACTATCACACGCACATTCTTATTTTTCACGTTTTTCACAATCTGACGCGAGATATTCAATAATTGCAATAATTATTACAAATAGTAATTCTTCAAAATTGTTCTCGGAATACATTTTGACGACTCATCGCACTTATTCTGCGGGATGCTCCGGATAATCGCGACGACTGGTTTTACTGGAACTCACTCGCACGAGGCTGCCATAGAATCCTGACTGGACTGCGCCAGATGATGTCGCAGGCGACGCCGGCGGGACGGCGTCTCGTCGTTAACGAGAGGCATCGCTATTGTTTGCGGCCTAGTTCTGCCCGTCCGACTGATGGCTTTCTATGCCAAAGGTCCTGTCTGTCGATACTGTCACGCGGCACGTGGACGCAATTTAAGTATTACCTCATTACGTCACTTCGTCCCGAACGCCTCGTTGCGGAAACTTGGGGAATGGCTGAAGCACAGCTAATGGACAGTTTCTCGCGAGGACATGCTAGGGGAGTCATTATGCATGCATATTATGCGAGGGTTGCGAGCAGCTTCGAGATGCGACTTGGGAATACCACTTCAATGTGCGAGAAAAATTTAAGCGACGTTGCGGTATGTGCATTCGCTATGTTCATTACGTTGATGTCCAGAACTTGATTATTAAAACACCAAGAAAATGTTATGTGATTCATTAAAAGCTACAAGTATTAATGTTCCAAGTTTCGCAAAAAATAAGAACCGTTAAAAGAATTTCTATAAATAAGTTCTATACTCTGAGATATATATTTTTAATCGATTTTGCGCCGTGATAAACTGATTTTATAAAATTGGAAACTTTGTTGTCTAGAGACAAAACTTTATGCATATCAATTGTATAGTTTTTATAGAGACTAGCGTCAAGGATTGCATAAGAATTCGATTGTATATATATATACATATATATATATATATATATATATGAAACCATTTTCTTTTCATAACAAAAACCAAAGAAAATGACAGATTATTCAGGCGTTATGGAACGTTTTTGTGAATAACTAAGAAATATGATGTAACACCTTTATTCACTCAATTCCCCGTTCATTCTTCACCTTCCTTCACAGAATTACTTCGTGCCGCGTTACAAGCGGCATTTGTACAAAGCAGAATCGCGGTTCGCACGCATGCATTAGTTTGCGCTCTCTTATTCTCGACATAAAATTGAGTTCCACTAGTGGTAATTCTTCAACTGTCAGAAAATAGTAATATCCAAGAACATATGGAAGACAGAATGCTCAAGACAGAAACTGAAAATGTTATATTCTTGAAAACGTCGCTTCGCGTTTTAATATTTAGATTCATATTTATGTAAAATATGATAAATATTACAAAATTATTTCAGTATAAATATGTATGACTGTAATAAATTATTAATATTATATCGCGAGTTAGGTTGATCGATTCAAAAAAGCAATGAAAAAAAGAACAGAAATTTTCTTGATAGAAGTACATAACTGTTAAAGTAGCTGTCACCTGTATAACAGGCGACTCGGTATACTTGAGCCACCGTCTTACTATGGCACGAAGAAAATGAAGTTTCAACCGACGGAAACATTAATTTTAGCGGAAAGCCGAAGTGAATGGCGTAACATCTTAATTCACTCACTTTCCTCGTTCATCTTCCATTTTCTCTTGTGTTTGGTTTGGCCTGGGAGCTTTACGTATGCATTAACTTACAATGCGCTTGCTCTTAGCTGAGAAGCGAGGTTCGCCAGGACGATTTCATAGCCAAGCGGAGCTGAAGTGTTCGCGATCACCGCGACTTAAGAAGTGGCTCGACTACAGTTGCCTCATACAGCCACGATTTTCTCAGTTTTATGGTCTCAAAACATTTCGGACGGCAACGCTTGTTCTTCTGGTATCAACATCACTCTCGCGTTCGTTTCTTAACTATTCAATCTACCCATCTTTTTCTCTTCCTCTTTTTCTTTCTCTCTCTTTTTCGCTATCTCTAGTTTTCTCTTTCCAAAATGATCACAAAATGATTTACGCACCGCTCGTATGTCTTCCTTTGTGTTTCAAATTTATTCCGACAAGGAAAAATTTTCACCAAGGCTGACGACATTCGCGAAGCAAAGTTTCTATATAAAGTTTCTACAGAGTTCGATACATATATTTCTCTATATACCTTATATTCAATTTTTTAGTTTTTTTTCGTTTTTCAGTTGTTGTAATCTTATATATCAAAAGTATTTTAATTTACAATTAAATTATGAATTTATGATCTATACAATTTGATAGAACAAAAAATTATATTAAACAAAGTATCTTTAATAAAAATAATTATTATAAAAAATTTTCAAAGATAAAATGATATTTGTTTACATCACTCTCTCTCAAAAATAATATTGTACTGTTAGTCCGTTAATAATAAAGCTATATATATTTATTTATCTCTTATTTCCTCTTTGGCCAATTTACTTCAAAATCATTAACATGCTTTTAATAACCTTTTAAGCCCTAATTTAACGATAACTGCAGCGTTCGCGATTGTAACGCACGTTTGTGCATTTTATGTGTTCGTTGCGAATGCAGTTTTCTATACGTAATAATCAGTAATGAACTCGCGTACGATCATTGTAACGACACGCTACGAGTAGTGTGTGTGTGAATGTTTTCACATTCATAATTTGAAAACGCATTGATAGCCAATGAACAAGCACAGAAGAATTGATCATAATACCAATTCATAACTGTATATATATATATCATTATAATTTAACAAAATTATTCAGTAAATGAGTATTATGGGTTACCACGAATTAATAGTCAATATATGTATTCACAATACATTCGTTACGCAATAGTGAATATTGATGGACCCGTATTAACATCGTCAACCATATACTTATGATAATAGATATAATCGTGCATTCTATTAATTACGCGTGTCGATTGGACCTTTAGTATGCCTTATTTACTGTAGTATCTTGAAGAACATTGATGTGAACAGATTTGTCGTGAGTAAAATAATTAATCAATGTCCAAGCGAATAAATTTTTTTCCTCTTCTAATTTCAGGCATGTCATTAATCAAATAAATTTATAACGCATGCCAGTATTAATCAGATAAATTAGTGTGCCTAGAAATAAGATATTAATTGAATCAATACACACACAAAAGATATTAAATTAATATAAAAACATATAAAACATATAAAAGAGAATATCGTTCTAGTATAAAAGAGATTCCCGTGACGGATCTGGGAATATCTATATACTTCCGTATCCTTTTTTATTCGGGTGACCGAGTCTAAATCAATTTTTATGCAAATAAGTGAGCTTCAATGCTACGAGTTCCCAAAACTCTCTCGTCGGAGATTTTTGTTCCTCGATTTACATCCGTTTATACATGGTCATTCCTATGTACGTACACATATATGTATATACACATACAAACAGCCACACATTGTACAAATAAATAAAACTGCATCCGTGACTACCACGAGTTCTAGTGCGTCCGCGTACTTTATTTTAGCGATCGGTATGACACAATACGCGCTTGTATACTCGAGCACACGTGTTTCCTCGCTTAAATGTGTGCAAATATCGATGAAGTTTGTCAAATAAATTGTTTATACCGGCGCCCATGTATCGTCGAAATACATTTTGCTCGGTATCGTCGATGATAAATCGAAAATTTTTTTTAATTAAAGACATTTTTTAATTTAAAAAAATTAAAGCGCGATATTTCGAACGAGGTCAGTCTTTCTTTTTTGCTGCGCGTCATATTTCTGTACTGATCGTCACTTTGCCCTTCGCAAGTTGTGGGAAACATATGGCTCGCATGTATTACATTGCACATTTGTAACAAAACAGACGACGCTGTCGATACTATTTATTTCTACAGTACAACACCGGGAGATAGGTACTCGCCTATGAAGAGTGTATATATATTTTACTCGAATGAAATGCATTTGCAGCATGCGCATTTTAAAAGTAAGCCGTCTGATTAACAAATAGGACGAGTATGTTCAATGCATTAGACATCCCTTGTTCCTTTCATATACTTCAGTGATATTTATTACTGAAAAAATTTATTAAAATTTAATAAGTATTTATTTGAACAGTATTAATTAAACTTTACTTGTAGTAAATAAACTTTTATTCAATGAAAAAATGATTTTCAAGGTAATATACCAAATAAATACATGTTTAGTAAATATTTATTTAGTATTATTTAAACAAATTTATTAAAAGTTAATTTTTTAATGTAGCAGAATTGACTCAAATGTTATAAATAAAAGCAGTACATTATATAAGAAATGATTAAATTTGAGAAATGATTGAATTTTGTAAAGAAAACGTATTCCAACGATTAACATAAACGATTTTATACTGCATAAAAAAGAAATCACAATGTAAATTATTCTTATCATATAAAATCATGCTAGCACTTAGCTTTCTCAATTTCGATATAAGAGTCATTAATCTAGTATAAATTTTCAAAATCTTACTCATTCTTCACAGTAATTACATAATTATTGGATTCGTTTGTTCAAGGAAAATATTCCATTCGCATTCTTTATAATATCACATATCAATCTATTCTCGAAAAGTATTGTTCCCTCACATATTATACATTACAATACGTATTGAAACTTCGCATATATCTCTTCGAACAAAGATAGCGTGGGCCGAGAGGGCCCGCAGTGGGCGGAAAATCTGAATCCTTTCTGCGTTCTGCGCAAAACAATTTGACTGATTCTCGAATGCGTGAAACAAATGCTGCTTCAAGCAATGATCGTTGTTAGTAAAATGACACAAGATATAATAACAGTTTTATGATAAGGGCGATCATGGACCAATTTATTTTAGCCTCGAATTCAAAAACGAAATAATATATTCAGGATCTAATAAATAGAAGACTCTTGTTGGTTATCGAGATATGTAGTCGCTGCCTGACGAATAATATATGTATAATGGAATGTAATGTGTATATAGATTTCATTAACATGTACTACTAATGCGTGAAAATTGTTTCAAAAATATATTAAACACTTCAAAATAAAAGGAAGGCTTGAATATGTATTTGGTTTTACATGAAATTGAATTTGACTTTCAAGTTAGCATACTTACGGTAACGTAAAGAATAAAATTGTTAGAAAATTATAGTTAGAAATATCTCTTAAAATCTATGAACATATCAAACATTCTGTAAATGAATGTATTGACACGTACATTTAGACATACATAAATGAAGATCATGAATCCTTGAAAAAATTCAAAGACAAACAGATAATTATTAAAACAGATAATTCTTAAAATAATTTGTAATTTGAAAAAATAAAATATTATAAAATTATATTTGAAACCAATTCTATAGCCCATGTACAATCCTTACATAAATGCATTTATCTGACATGAAACAAGCAGGAAGATATATTTAGATCAATTATCTCTATATTATGAGATATTTCTCGAGGCATTTTAAGTTCTCACTAACAATACTAGTTTAAATATCGCACAATAATAATCGGCTTTTTTCTTTCTTTCTCTTCTCTTATAAATATATCATTGTTTCGTAACAGGTGTATGACGCGTAAACGCTCGCTTCCGCGCGCGTATTTGCTGGCGTATTAAATGTTACAGCGACGTTAAATCGTTCGCGTACATCGATATATGCATAAAGGTCGCCCGTGATTTACCGCGTACGGAAGCAGGTGCAGCACGACTATAATCTCTATAAACGGACAAAATTGCATAACCCCATTTGTTGCGATAAACTCGGTGACATTTCTGTCGGTTCTTTTCACGCCATGGAGACATGTGGCCTGGATTCTCTTTCAGATGGCATTTGATTAAGGCTACATTTTACTGCAAGTCACTTCAAGATAATTAATTGATTTTTACCTACAGTTGTACAGAAGAAAGATTGGACATTTCCGGATTTTTATAAATCAAGTGCGATTATCTCAGACATTTGATGTTTCCGCGGAATTCTAAAACAGAGCACAAGCGGTGCCGATGATAAATTTACAATACTACACATACACATGTAGGACATGTTATATCTATGCCATATAGAAAAGCGAGAAAAGAAAGATCTAAAAAGAGAACAAAGATATATTACGTTGGCTATAACCGCTCTCGCAATTGGAAAAGGAAAATCGTCAATAATTGTCTGAGGCGGACAACGAGTGCAAAATTTATGATATGTACTAAATTTAATTGAATGTGTTTTTCACTTCTCCAATCGATTGTCTTAATTTATGATAAAAAAAAGAAAAAAGCGCTGTTAAAAAATGTAAATATGCAAATTTTTAATTTTCTCATTTTGCTCTCATTTTTTTGCTCAAAAATTTTTCTAAATTTTAATATTAAAAATAATTTTAATTCATAACAAATATATTTACAAATATATTTACTCGAATATTTTCTTCTTTTCATTACGGATTGTAAAAAATTTTTATAATTACTATCTATTAATTACTAATATTTGAAAAACATTAATTCGGATTATATTGAGCAATTATGAAATTGGACGAATCACTTTTTATATCAATGTTAAAATAATCTTGGTTGTAACGCAAAAATTCCTAGCGTTAAAAAGTATGTCATATTAAATATTCGTGGTTGCAACGTGATTAAGGATACCATAATGGAGATACGAAGCGCGTTGATATCACGAAACATTGTAGTCTTTCATACAGGGTGGTTCGACCTCGCGGTTCGCCGATCGACACGGAATGCGACGACCTCACGGAACGCAATTACGGTCGTTTACGGTTTTGTCACGGCTATTCATCCAGGAATTACGTGTTCAACAGCTAGTAGTTGACGAGCCCCCCCATGTATTTCTGCCCACTGTGATTTCTCGTGGGACTCCAATTGACGACGGGGTTCCTCTACCTCTCATTCCGAGACACTCAACCGCATTCACTCGCTCGTTGTTCTCCTACAGTTCTTTCTTCCCTCTTGGGATCGTCACAGATCACGGCAGATACAAATCAGGATCCGACTATGCACGGTTGTCGCGTCTGAGTTACGATTCAAGCGAGGTGCCTGTCGAATTAATCGCGATAGGACAATGAGAAACATCTATTCAGAAAGGAATTCTATATAATATTCAATTCTAGTATCCCTTCTCGTTCGTTGTATTTTACATTGGTACAGGATAAAAAAACTTCATCATAGTTAATTAAGAATATTTTTGGTTTTTCTCAGATCAGATTTTCATTATGATAAGCGCTGAATTTGTTTTATCTCAGGAAGATTTATACGATAAATTGCGTAAAGCACATTTTCATTGAATTTTATTTGTAGTTATCCTATTAAAACAAGTTATATAATTATATTTCATTGCATTTGATATAGTATAACTTTATGATTATTTACACTAAATAGCGAAAGTTTATGGAGTCAATTAATTTGTTTTAAAGTGACACAAGTACCTTTGCGTCGTATAAATCCTCGCTTCTCGCAAAAGTAAGAAATTTTTCGTCTCGGGGGAACAGTCTTTCGCCTGTCCCGACTCCCACCATTTGGCTCGCATGAAAGCCGTCGCAAATCTCCACAGATAGAAATCAACTTCTGATTACGATTGTCACGCGTGTAACGGATTTAATCGTTATGCTTGTCAAATTAATGGACATGGCATTAGAAAACGAGCAAACACTAAAACTAAACGTGAAACTTCTTCTCATTATAGCTTGTTATATCAAAAGAGTTATATTGTGTTCATTATAAAAATCGATGTTCTCTATGTTTAAAATTAACAATCTTTTATGAATATTTTTGTAGGAACTAAAGTTAATAATTTACTCATTTTATATATAATATTTAAAGTAACATTTCATAATTACTTTCGGAGTAAATTATTTTAACAATCATTAAATAGTTAATTATATCTGAAAATTGAGAATTAAAGCTCAAGTTTCAAAACTTTCTACAAATTCAAGCTTGGAACTTCGCAATGATCGAGAGATCTTTGTAAGTGAGAATGAACGCAGGGGACGAGATAATCGCGGTAAAGTTAAAAGAATTCAAACAGCAACATAATTCCAACATATGAAATAAAAAAGGGGTTCCCCACAGGCAATTGTAAAATCTACCCCTAAGCTGTAAATATGTGCGTACTGTGATATTGAACCTTTTTCCGGAAAAATATCGGAAAAAATTCCTGCTTGCACACGCGATACCTCTTTCGTCTGAGGAAGAACAGCGTGTTAACTGCAGTCTTCATAATTTTTAGCTGATCTACAAGGTTTGATCATTAGCCAGAAGTTGCAAAGCATCTTTTTCTACATTGAAGTTTGAGTATTGATAATAATTCTATAATTATGTAATAATTAATTTATTAAGCTACGCTAAAAAAATAAGTCAAGAGAGAAAGAGAGAGAATTTGATTGATACAATAAAAAATCTATGAAAGCGGTAATTAAAATGTGTCACACGCGAAAAAGTATTGCATAAACTACTGCAACGTTAGACATTTTTCATTTCGCATAGTCGACGAAAACAAATAGAGAAAAAGCGATATTGAAATAAGTAGAAAATTGAAGGAGGCCTGAGAAGCATGGCGTTATTAAGCGAGTGCTCTACCTCCACCTCGTCACCTTCGACTGATCGCTTTTCCAATAGTTAATGATCGATCGCGATGCACAAGCTGTACCGGCAGTAACGAGCCATCACTGTTGGTTCTTTCGAGCGTATGGAAGCGCTGGTGTACATGGCATGTCTGGCCCGTTTTTCCTGTCTCTAAGCAGGAATCCAGCGGCATTGTCGGAAGAACAAACGATCGTCTTCCCTTGCACGGCGCATTATCGTTCTACTCTCCTCGCAAGTAGAAGAGTCCTTTTTATTTAGTGCGAAACAAACGGCTGGTAGACAGCTGACGTAGACGGACAAAGACGACGGACAACTTTACTCGACCAGCATAAAAGGGTTACAGGACTAACAAATTCGTGAGCGTTATGAGTTTCCTTCTGGTTCCCATCTCTGAATTCCCGAGTTGCTGAGTAGCGAAATAGTATACGAGAAAGCGTCAACGAGACGCGGATTTATGAATTCTTTGACAATCTCTTCTCGCGAAAAAAAAGTTATTTCTACAGAATTTTTGTTCAAAATTAACATTCTTCAAAAAATATTTTAACTTCCAAATGAAACCCGAATTAATTTCAACTTATAGATGATAGAGAGAGATCAGAAAAGAGTTTTAAATAATAATGACCACAATGAAAAATTCACGCTTTACTTTTCAGTTAACGTGCAGAATTCATTTTAATTTCAACTCATAATCATTTGTATGCAAATGATACGGGCACGAGATGACTCTTATTCTATGTTTAAGTTAATGTATTTGCATAGTTGATGTATCCAGATCAAATCTTGATTAATATAGACGCACTATCTGACAAGCTGTCTGCATGACCATCTGGCTAACGAATCAAGCGGAGCGCGATGATTATATTAATATCCGGTTAGCCCGCAAAGTAACAGCCCAAGTGCTATTATGCTTAACGCGCGTCGTCTAGACGCTCTGCGACCGAGCGTAACCACTGATGAATAATTTATGCGTTCCAAGCATATATGGAGTTTGACATTTGTTAGCAGTTACCGAAGAAAGAACAGTAGCGCATATCTCTTTAGGAAATGTGGTGCAAGATTCCATTAATAAATTATCACACTTCGTAAAGAGACGATAGCGCGAATGATAGTAACGTGATGATTAATAGCTTGTGTGATTTGTCAGACAAATAAAAATATAAAATGTACATGATCGAGTATCAATTGTTCATCATCCTAATGTAATTTTTCTGCACGGAATTCACAAAACATCGAAGAAATAATTCCGATATATGAAGAGAGATTTTAAATAAAATATTCTGTACTTCATGTAAACGTATACTCGCGTACGAGAGTATCGTTCGTGAGAATACAGCTTCCTTACGCAGCTGTACTATTTCGATCGGCTTAGAAACTGTGCATTAAATTTCTGTTCCCTACATATAATGTTCCCTACATCCCGAAAACAGAGGATCCCGCGCGTTCCGTTACCGTTACAAATACAAGCGACATACACACGCGAATGCTTAGTATATGTAGGCATGGAACACGCGAATATTACTTTCCAAAGTATATTTGTCTACTGACGTCGATCATAATCGGGAAGATATTCCATTTACATTATCAAATATTCCTGTAGTTTACTTTCACGCATCCACTTCTGCAGAAGTTTCGCGAACATATTTACTTACGCGAAAGCGTGGCATATATTTGTAAAACTTGTAGAAATAAAACTGTATTACAAATATGTGCTCATGTTTATTAACAATTTTTTTGCTGTTAGAACGTTCTACCGCAACAAATGTTATTTGAGCAGCAAATAAACTATAAATGTGCACAGCGTTATACAAATTCGATCCCGCATTAACGCAAGTATTGTAGAATAATTAGATTACACTAATTCAGAGAAAAGTTGTCCGCATTTAAATAAAAAAAAAATTAATTAGTAAGCAATAATAATTTTGTAAATAAAAATTGTAATTGATAAGTTTTTTTTTTTTTTTAATAAATAACAATAATATTGCAGTCTTTATTGTATATATAACGTAATCATGTTATATTTTTTGCTTCCAAAAAATCTAATACATTTTTTAAAATAAAATATTTAATATCGAAATAGAAATTTTTTTTCGCTAATTAATATACGTAATTCAATAAGAATTGAAATGGAATTTCTAGTTAAAGAAATAATTCAGGAATCCTAACGATCGAACATATTCAGTGTATCTCAAGCACTCTCATTCTAAAAAAAAGTAAAATCAAATCAAATAGACGAGAACGCGTTAGAGTCTGCATGCTGCAAATATCGATCGCGTTCATTGCAACCGCACTGTCGACTCGCTTCTCTTTCCTTTTTGTTCTTTTCTTTCTCTGCTTTTGCCTTTGGCTACTGTCTCACCCTCATATACTGTCTCGTATTCTTTATTCGTATCATACGCATTACACCCGGATGATCCAACGATGGTACAATCGCTCTCCCCGATGTGCACGTGATTTCCACATCAAAGAAAGCTATTTGTTAATGAGGCGTAATTATCCCGCTCACAATGAGCAGACGACAGCACGCCACTGTGAAATCAGTTAGGAGTGTGCGAAGCAAGTGATGAGTAAGGATAGGTTTGTCAGAACTGCGTTTATTCTGAAGAGAAACATGGGAGCTCCATCCCCACGTCACATTTAATAGCTATAAGCGATCATTGTAAGCGAACTAAATTCCAAAAATTCGGCTGAAATAATTCGCTATGAAATAGTAAAAATATATCAAACATCTTTAAATAATTAGAAGATGAAACAAATTTTTTACTAAATTCTTTTTATTAATAAGATATAGTTATTTAAATTTACTAATAAATTGTGTAAATATTGTATTATGTCTCTTATAAATTTATCGCATCGTTAGATTTATATATAAAGATATTAGTAAAAATTAAAATCTTTATTAAACAAGTTATTAAAAACGTTCTCATTTCGTTCTAACAAGAGGGCTAGAAAAATTGCAAAGTAAAAATATAAGTAAACTGCATACTAATTACTTCTTATCTCATCATATTATGTAACTTATATTATGAAAATAAATTTTGAAAATGTTAAGCAAAATTTTCTAGTAAATATAATATCAGAATCAAGCTATATGTTATGGATTTTGCCAGTTACTTTTAAGATTTTCCAGTCACTTTATCTTTTGTCGTGAATATAAAAAAAAATTCGCTAAAATTACTGAGCCATCGCATCAACAAAAAGTTCCGACTTAATACCGTCTTTTTACATTGATTCTACGATATGTCTTAAATGATCAAGCAAGGGCTAAAAAGCGAAGATAACGTTGGAAGCCGGTCAGAGACGTAAGAAGACGAATGAAAAAACAGGCTTAAATGTCTCTTGGTCGATTACGCTAACTGTCGTATTCCTTTTCCGAGATATCGGACTATCTCAAACCAGATGAATTCAACTTCGCGATAACTATGACAAGCAAAAGCGATCGTATTACATTTCATCCGTAATCAATGTTACGTAAGAAATATTTCATCGTAACTATTACGCGATATTAAAACTTCGAAAAAATCGAAATAAACGTTGTTATACTGTATTAGCTCGATTATAGAAATATGGATCGATAACCAGCGAATGATTAAACGAACCGTTCGGAAAGCGTCGCGACGTGTCCTTTAATAAGCGAGCGCTGCTGGGTTAGTTTGGGGCGCAGGTGATCATCGAGCGATAATGGTATTAATACATCATCGCCCCCCGTGTTATGCCTCGCCACCCCCTGATTGCACAGCGCTTGCGTTTTCTCACCCAAAATCGGAGTGACAAATATGAAATGTGTAAGCAAGTATTTACTGCTATAAAACGACGATTACAATAATAATATTTAATATAATTATTGCTGAGAAGTCAATTAAAAAAAAAATACGCTAATCTACCGTGTAAACATAAACGCAAAAATTCAATTTCATAATTGTAATTTTTTGTTTTTTATATTAATGTATATACTCTAACGCAAATAAATTTAGTTGTATTAAATACAATAATAAATAATAATATTTTAAATCAATTCGGTAGGGTTCTTCTCAGGAACACTTTATTCAAAGTACGATAACCTTTCGCAATAAATGAAAAGAAAAAAATGGAAATTAATAATGCTTTATAAATTCAGGTTTATATACTGTTAGTCTCTAGAACGGTTTTTTAAGATTATGAAACCATACATTGCGGTTGTTGCGGTACAGGAAGAGTATCGTGTCCGAGAGAACGAAGATCCATAATAGGTCGGCTAAACCTGTCCCCGAGATCTTTTCCCTTTTCCTCCGAGATCCGGCATATCGTGGTAAGAATCAAGATTCCGTGACCACTTCCTCGATCTTGTTCTTTCTGTACTAGTACCACTGCCACTCTTGTCTTTCTATTAGCATCAATGAGATGTGACAGCGGTGTATGTTTGCGCACCGCGGACATTATATTTATACCGCGAATCGACAACGCTTGCGATTATGCGTATCCATGTGTGTTGTTAAACTGTTACTTTACGACCACATACGAAATGAAGCTGCAGCTACATCTTCCAACTATTGGAATATTGATTTGTATTAATATTTTCAAAATATATTAATTTTATTTTTGGAAAAAAATGTTCAATATATATGTATGATTATAGATAATTATTGCATATGAAAAATAATCTTTTCTTCACACAATGTAAAATATTCTAATTTAAATATAATTATTTGACACATCAAGACATAATCTGAATATAGATTTTCTTCTTTTTATATTCATATTTTCCTAATTTGTATTAATTTAAATTAATAATTGATATCAATAAGGAAATAAAGCATATAATTATTAAAAAAAAATTTCATATAAAAATTAATTAATTCTTTTTTTTCTATTAGTGCGGTAAAAATATAATATTTTTATTAAGAATCTTCTTATCTTGTCAAAAGAAAAAAATAATCATTACAGAAATTACGTAAGTTATTAATTTAAGATTTCATTTAATATTTATCATTAATAAGCCACAAGCATAAGTTAATCCATAGATCCATAAATAAGTCTGATAACTGCGATTTTTACACATGGGTGCCATTAAATCGTTATTTGCTAATACTATTCGCTTTTAAATCTGAGGCAAGCGGAAAATTCACGACAAAATTGACATTTTCTGGAACTCAATTTGCTTTAAAAATTTATTCTGTTTCTACTCTAATTTTCGACGTTAACTTTGTAGTCTTGTCGCGGATTACCTCATATCTCGTTATAAAATTTTTACGGAGGTAATAATATATGACCGAAAAGTACATTGTATGTAAAAAGAATAACGTGTTATAAATTGCTTCTTTCATATTATAAAGTATGTATCAAGATTTGCAGAGTGCAGTGTAGAATGTAAAATAGACTAATTTGCGCGAATCTTTACACGAGACTTTCTCAGTCTCTTTTGTGAGATACATTAAAAGTCATAGGTAACGTTTTCGCATTAAATTACGATTAACTATTGTACTTTATGTTAAATTCGTATGCAAAAATGCTAAATGTACCGATTCAAATAAGCGATTTATGCAAAATTAACACAAGATTTCAGAGCAAAAACTCATAAACTCACCATGCAAAATGCATAGTGATCATTTAAGGTCGACGAAGAAGGCTACTGTGACGGACACTAATTAATTATCGAAGACGAGTTAATTTCATTAGAGAGAGTCCTCCTACTGAGTGTAATTGTTCTTGAATGATCTTCTGTCCTTACGCGTTCAATCTCTTAGACGTCATCCATTAACGTAATTCAAGTCTGAATGAACAGTAGAAGTATTAAAAGACCCACTAAACGAACGTTCACCCAATAAATGAGACGATTTCAATGAAATTATCTGAGGAATTAAGATAATTATTTCACTTTATAAAAACATTAAAAAATTAAAAGTTTTTAACATTTTTATTATTGTTCATTTTTATATAATTTATATAAATACTACATACTGTATAGAAAATTGTAACATATATCTCTAAATTTCTTGGAGTGAAATCTCATTTCAAAAAAATAAAAATGCTGCCACTATTGAAAAAAAGTGAAAATATTTGCAAGGAGTAAAAAATTTCATACTATTGAAATGGAATTCAATGCAAAAAAGAAGTGAGATTTCTTTTTTTTGGAATGAAATTCCAAAAAAGAATAAAAATCTACCACTCTTATTCAAGAGTGTAAATATTTTTCCTTATTAATAGTGACAATATTTTAACTCTTTTAGAAATGAAATTTCACTCCAAAAGATTTAGACATATAATGCATAAATAAAAATTGCATAAATTTGAAATTAATCGTATTATCATATTATACAGAATAATAAAAATGTATATAAATATAAAAAATGGTTTATAAGTCCTAACAATTTTCAATTATTCTACAGTGACTTTAAGAAATTTGATTTAATAGCCAGTTCTTACTTCAACTTCATAATTAAATTATCAAGAATAGCTGTCATTAACATGAGAAGCAAAAGAGCCGATATTAAATCGTCAAAGAATACCTTGTTTAAGAGGTACAACAATAACCTTATTGTCTCACAAATAAATATAGCGGTATAGATACATGATATCTTTTTCTAAGATGCGATATAAGATACATTCAAGTATTATTTGATAGTATTCAGAAACACCCTTCGAATAACGGAACAAAAGTGGTTTTGGTTTGAGTTTCAATATATTATATAAAAAATACGTGACTATTTTTAAAATTCTATTGACTATTTTTAAAAATCCATAAAATTAATACGTAAAAGTTAAATTTTTCGACGCGATACAAAAAAAACATAATCATAACATAAGTGCGAATATTTATAGAGATAATTTTCATAAAAAAATTATTTTAATAAATGTAAATTTATTCTCCTATTCATTCGAAATGATAAAAATAATGAATTTCCTCAAATGTCTCAATCAATCAAAAGTTAAATTATTGTATACAATTATCTGTTCCAGCGAGAAAAAAATTTATAAATTTTTAATTTTTAACTAAATTATATATAATATTTAATATTTAATTAATGAAATTAAAAGCTACGTTTTATTATAAAATATATTTCTTGTCAAGAGTTTAATAAAAAATTCAATAAACATTAAATAAATACATTTTTATAATTTAATACAAATTATTTAATAGGTACTTTTTATATATAATATTTTATACAAATTACATCTACATTAAAAAATATATCGATTAAGTAATTACAACTCAATATTGTATATGAAGAAGAAACAGAAATAATCTAAAAATGTTAAAAATAATTTAATCATGGCTTTATCACATATCTGCATTCTCTATCAATTTTAACGAAACGGAAAGTGCTAAATTAACCTACAGCTATATACAAGACGAAAGTTAAATGTGATAAAGCAACCGAAACTTCATCCACTACCATCGATCCATGGATGATTCTATTATATGCATCGAACCATATCCGTCGAAATTTGCCTCCGGCGACCTCAATTGTCATTGCTATTCCAAACATATTTCATGTTCCGACGAATTATACAACTTTGCAATCGCAGAATACGAATTAAACAAGCGAGGCATTTATTATCAAACATTTCTTCTTTTTTTATAACGTAATAAAAAACTAATTTCCTCTTTGCATAAATTTCCAAAGAAAAAATTTTCTATAATTTTGAAATATTCTTATATAAGCAATATAAATTTCACGTTAAGCAAATCGACGTGAATATAAAAAATAAATGGCTATTCGAAATTATGATAAAAATATAAATTTTGAACATATCTACATTTCAATTTATTTTTTTTTTTTCAAATCAGATTATTTTTTGTTTGCACTTTTTTTCGATTATTCATGCCGCTATCATTTATAAAAACAATGTGATAAATTCAAATCTATGGATTCATGAGCCTAAATAATTGTACGAATCAGTCATCACTCTGCGGAAAGGAGGATAAAAATTAAATGGTTAAAAATACAAAATGTCGAAAAGTTTGATAGTGGACATTATAGATCAATGAATAGTTCCATTACGCGGTGAAGCATGCCGAAGTTTGGCTTCGAAGCGATCAGTGATTGCGTGGGCGATCGTTGATTACTCTCGTCGCGCTCTCTTGGTGCAATCGGTTGCGAAACTTTAATTAAGGTCTGCATCATGACCGAAACGACAGGACGATAACGCGAGAGCTCTTTATATCAGTGTATGTGGGCGAATGGTTTTATAGGATTCGAGCTTCGAAAAGAAGTCATCAATAGAAAAATATCGTGCAAAAAAATGATGTGACCTTAAAAAAAATATTCCCCTTTCTATCTTCTATCACTATAAAATATTATGACAATAGTTCCATGCCACACCTAAACTTGAAATACAGAGATAATAACTGAATATGCAGCAAAATATAAATTATAAATAAAATTATGATGAAACTACTAAATATTAAAAACGGCGTTAAAAAGAATTAAATGATAAAATTATTACTAAAAAATTAAATAATAAAAGTATCAATAATTTTAATAAATATCTTAATTTTTAACTAGAATAATTAAAAATCAATAATATTATGTATCAATATCTTAAAAAGACATATATAGTTGTATTACTTGTATTACTTCATATAAGTATGTAAAAAAATAAGTAAAAATTTAATGAGTAACGCCTGATATGTTTATAACACTTTTAGTGTTATAAAGTTGTGATAACATAATTTATATAATTAGAAATTCTCTTTGTAAGTTTCTAGCTCAAATGAAACTGAGGCGAAGAAATGAAGGATTCAACCACTAATTAAAAGTTACACTTTAAAAGTTTAGTATTGAAGAGTTCGTCTTATTTTACTATTACGGAGCGTTACTGTGGAG
>NW_017259213.1:2931535-2962425 GCF_001594045.1 Atta colombica | reverse complement strand
CCCCCCCCCCCCCCCCCCCCCAATCAAGGTAAACCTTCCGAAAGTTCTTATGCGAGACGTCGGGAACATTCCGCCGTTGAAACGTTCCTCTAACAATTTCTTAAGAAATTGTATAATATTGGTAGTAGCTTTCCCGACAGTAGTTACTGATCTAGACATAGAATTTTTATTTGTTATATTAACCACTATAGCTGATATAATAAAACCATATTTTTATTAACTCGTAAATTGACAGACTCGTAGTATCACTTGTTACGTAAAATCAATGATGGCGTGGTTTAATTACTGATAACAAAAGTACAATCCGACTGATTTAATAATCGATCACCAGAATCTTGTTAAGCTTGTAAGTGTAAATTTCAATAAAAATAAAAATTGACGTGCCGTTCTCTTTTCGTTTATAATTTGCAATCGTAATAAACATGGATATCACGAGAGCAAAAATTACGGATTATAAATGATAGATCACAAATTGCTGCGTGTTTCACGCAATCGCGCCGACCTTGTTGAGTTTTAAATAAAGATTTATGTTCAACAAAAACGACGTAGTAAAAATATAATAAGCAAGATATTCGTAAAGTTATACAACGATAAATTAATAATTTCTTTAATTGCAAAAAGTATTAATATTTTTTCTTTTTTTTTTAATTGAAAATCATGGAATTGCATCACTTGAAAATAGAAAGCGTCTTTGTAATAAAGAGCAATGACCATTTTCAATCAAATGGATGCATCAAATTTTGATTTAATCATTAATAACAGTTTAAATTCAGACGGATGCAAATAGCTTACTTCGTATAAGTAGTTAAGCGAAGTGTCAACGAGGTTAACTTAAGCAAGAATTTCAATTCTGACTGTCGAAATGCAAAATAGCTGTGTAATTCTGCAACTGTAATTGCAAATATTCTTATGCTATGTTTAGAAAATACTGTATGTTGCGGAAACGGAATGAGCAGACATAATATTATTAAACGAGAAATCGTGAGTTATTTCATTTTCCAATATTACATTTATAATCCACATCAATACGTACGTTAAGGTATCGTACGTTAAGGTATAAACTCTCTATCAGTCTAATTTTTCTATTGTAAACACGGGAAGCTCATACGAATTTGTTGCAATCGGCAAGGGATTTCTGAGCATTGAGAGAAAATCAAGTATTGAACAGCGCGAATTCCAATAATGTAAACTCGAGATTAATAAATCTGGCATGCAATATGCTCGACTACATATATGCGCGTATCTATGGCAATAAAGGTAATATCGGCATTTCAAACAAGTACGCAGCTTTCTCAAATCCTTCAATTCCCCGCGGCGAAGAAACACGATGCTTTCTGTCTCAATACAACGAGAATAAATTTTCTAATATAAAATTTAATCTTTCCTTTATGTCAGCGCGTCGAACGTACAAAATCTAATGATATTTCACAAAATGAACGCGAAATATTGAAAGTGTCACTCGTTCGATTTAACAGTTCAGGTGTGCGATTTGAATTTAAAATAAACTCAGCAAAGGGAAAAAATTTTAGAAAAATCTTTCTTCGATGTCTGTAGTATCGAGATTTTCAATAATTGTCAAAAATGGCAATATAAAGTATTGAAAGTATGAATAAAAACACACAATTTGCGATATTGAATCATAAATTTGGAACAGATATAATGAACAAAATTATATAAAAAATGGAAATATTTTAAAATAATTCTTAAAACACAGTTTTGATGTAAGTAATGCATCTTTCTCGTATAAATTTATTTTCTATAAAAATATTTTTAATATGTTTACAATATAATAAAAATATCAAATTATAATATTTATATAAAATGTATCCATAAATATATATAAAGCTCATTTAATCAATGATATAATATTAATGTCTAATAAATATTAATTTGTAATGAAATCTCTTTATTTTATTCAATTGTATTTCATTGTAATTTTCTGCTTTGTTCACATAATTTTTGCAATCATACATAATGTTCAAAGGAATCTGAGAACGAAACACATAAGCTGTGAAATATTCCTCGCAATCTTGCCACAAGACTGCGAGGAATATTCATAGGAGTCTATCTGAGCATGAATATTTGTGAAATATGAGCCTGGTAACTTTAATCGAAGTTGAAACACAATTTTAAATTTAAATTTTCATCGCGAGCAATAAGATTTACGGGTAATTATACTACGGTGGCGTCTTTGAAGTATCAGTAAAGTAAATCTTTATCCAAAGAGTTAATTTAATAACATGTCAAACTCAAATAAGAAGGCCCATCATGATAACATTGAATCACCATATTTATCGCCAAAGTTTGATTTAATCTCGCATTCAAATTAGATTTGCTCGTACAACTTGCTCAAAACGTTCGATAAACTAAAGACGCAATAAAGTCATCACAAGCCGTTATTCATGCACGTTTAAACTTCACGCTCGGCTCCGCTTAGAATACCAAGATCTCAATATATGATCGGTCTATCGGCAATAAATTGAACTAAAACTACCTTCAGAAATATAAATAGAAATTATGCTTGAAATGCTCGCGGAATAAATAAAATTGAATGGCGACTATGTAAATGAGCAGCTTAATGGCTTACTACTTCAGCTGGCACATGCAAAAGGTAAGGGACATAAACAAGAAAAAAACTTCATAGAATTTCCGTCCGGCGGTTTCATTTCGACCGATAAGCTAAGTACGAGTGATACAAAAGTGATACTCGTTCATTCGGGAACTATGAAAGCTCTCAGAGCGATGCACAGCGTTAACTTAATGAGCATGATATCTACCAAGCTGAATGGCGGAACGCCAGTTCTCTTGACTGTCTAGATCACACAGACTCGAGTAAATACTCAGCAAATAGTTGCCGATCGTTCCCAATTTTCTCGTCCATCCTATCTAGAATCCTATTGGTTGCCTCGCTCGGAGCTATTCTCTTTGGATGCATAAGCAAACACGCGTAGTCCGAGCAAACAAATACACAAATTCATATGCGAATGTTAGAAACTTTGTACGAATTTTTTAATGTGCGTTGACAAACAACTAGTGAATCCCCAATTTTCAATTTTTTAAAAAATGTTTACTAATTAGATTATAGATTTTACTAATTATACTTTAAAATATGATATTTTATTGAGCTCTCTAGCAATAAAATTGAAAGGACATTTATATGTCCATATCATTTAAATGTGTAATGAAAACAATAAAATTGATTTGAAATTTTTATAATATTTGAATATTATCTGTGACAAATTATCTTTATTGTATTTCACTAATTTAAAACGTGATCAAAATTGATTTGATATCCCTTTTAACGTTTATAAAAAAAGGATTAACGTTGCATTATATGTCACTCATATTTCATTACAAGCGTTTACATTCGTTATAATAATGAGCCAAACGGTAATAATTTAATCTTATTTTTGTAATGTGTAATTAGAACTAATTGAATTATTATATTATTATTATTATTATTATGCTGTTATAAATATATATATATAATAGACTGTACGTATACATATATGTGTGTGTGTATATAATAGATTAAGTACACATATAAGTATATTACTAGCATCGTAATGAACATTAAAAATAATAATTACTTTAAGTATTATATTACTATAAGTATTATTTTACTAATAATCCTAACAAGAAATAACACATTAGAGAAGTTAAAAACCTTTTGCTTTCCAGATGATGAACAATATAAGCACTTTAACACATTCGCACATTAATCCACAGTGATATATATCCACGCATTTAACACTCGCAACAAAACAACTGTACACGTTTTCCTCAACTCAAGTTATTTTGCATGTTGCACATCTGTGTTACAAAATATAAACACAATTATTCTAACAATTAGAGTTCAGAAATGTTTGTGAATTAAATGTGTCCCGTGCGATATGCGCAAAATCGAAGTGTTTAGCTGAAAAGAAAAGCTTTCCACAGAACCGAACGTCTTTCAATTTCCACCTGACGGAGTTCACGACCCCGATGGCAGCCTCTCCGAAGACAGTGCAATTACTATTGAATCGTTCGCCGCAGCATCTTTTCGCGAGTACAAGGACACGTGTGTACACACACACACACACACACACACACACACACACACACACACCCGCACCAGTGAAAACTCGAGAACACTTTACTCCGACGACCGCGCTTGAATTCAACTATCATCAAGTTCCCTCAGCTCTTTCCGATCCATACACTCTTTCATGACACTCGGACGTATCTATTGGCACTCAAGCACTTCGAAAGCAGTCCCTTAGTCTAGTCTAACTTCTCTTTTCCGCCCGACTCGGACATGACTCATTTCACCGATCCCAGAGCTACGCTTCAACCTTTGATGACATTAAGAGCGAGGGCATCGAAAAGGCACACCATAAAGTCCCTCTACTGATTTCGCATGGCGATAGTCCTCGTGCCAGAGATGTACGATCACGCGTGAGGAAATATTATAATTTAGTGTCAGTCATCACTATAAAGTTCCCTCTTGAGTTACGTCATCTCGTGTCGGTTTCCCATGAGACGAAGAATGCGTATACATGTGATAAAAGTTACTATGTTACTTGTGTTATGCAGTACACATATATATTATTATTAAATATATACTATATACATATATGTCACAGTTAAATATAAATAAATTAAGTGCTGTCAATTAAATATAACTCTTGTTCATCTTTCGTAGTGTTTGTGTATTTGATTGATCAAAATTAGAGATCCGTAGCGAACTTTATACAGTTTTAATAAAATAAGCAAAACGTTACAAAATCAATAATAAATTTTTAATATCTTCATTTTCCTTGTCAGAAGGTAAATGTAATATTTATTTTCTCGAAATAAAAAAAATCATAATCCGAAGAAACAATCTGATATCTCGTTTTTGTTTCTTGCAAAATTATATCTATTTTCGTAACGAATCACATTTTTATAATGTATCAAAAATATATGAAGAAAAAGATCATTCTAGTTATATCAATTAGAAAAACCAACGAGATCTCTCTTAGCTTTGATAATAGCCATATGTTTGTTTTTGAGGTACAAATAATCAGCTCATTTTTATCTTGAAACTGTCAGCTTCTTGAGTACCCAGTAATCACAAATTCTAGATATTGAATTCGTAGCATTGGAATTTAAAAAATATAGCACATCGTCATAGAGATAGCAGAAATTCTCTTCTATCCAGTTATCAACTCAAGATATTCCTTTCGTCATCCTCCGCGTGCAGGTCCATCTTCCTTGCTTCCGATATCATTTTCGCGAAGATAGCTGGTCATTCCGGACGAATGTAATAAAGAATCACGGCATCCCGCAGAAGATCAAAGACACATGGCTCACAAGAAACATTTCATATCTCATATAGGGCCGTCGTTCTCGCCCCCTTCTTTCCGATCTTTTTCGACGATCGGATTTTCTCTTGACTTTGCTTTCATCTCGCGCGCGAAGACCAAAGCAATCGCGGTTGTTTTCAAATTCCGTGTCTTTGACACGTAGTGACGACAGTATGAGAGTAAACGTTTCGAACCATCGCGCGACGCGAGATCAACCCCTGAGAAGGGGTTGCGGGACGGAATCGATCGTACAGATCGACACGAGGATACCGGCGGGCGATCTATCGCGCGAGAACGCAAGGCATGAGTGCGGAACGCTGTGGTGTGTACGCGGCACTGTCGTCTGTACCCTCAACTCTGTAGGTACTCCGCATCCGCACTCCGTTGCCGTGGCGGTCGGTCGTGTCGTGTGCCACTGTGTGAGACTTCGTGCACGTGCACCCACACAACCACGTGACACGTGGGCGTGTTGCGGCACGAGGGGGAACAGGCTGAACTGGTAGGTACGGGGTCTGGAGAGAAGGATCGGAACAAGCATGTAGAGAGCGCGGAAGTAAGATAGAAGCAGAGGGATAGCCTCAAGGAGACAGAGAGACAAAGATAGAAGGACGAGTAAAGGGGCGGGAGTGTGCGGAGGTTGTGTGAGGAAAAGAGACAGGCGGCATGTATACGTGAGATAGAGAGAAACTGCGAGAGAGAATGCTATGTACTGGGCGACAGGAAACAAGAGCGAGCGATGAGAATGAGGATGCGGCATGGAAGACAGAAGGAAGTGGAAGGGGGAAAAGTGGTGAACAGGGATGAAAGCAGGAATGGGCTAGATTATAGAAAAGACGACCCCGACAAGTGGAATATCAGGCAATTTCGCGGATGCAAAGGAGGACATTCCATCATTGCCTTGAAACGTAGATTAACGATAACAATTAGATAGATTGAATATTGATTAACGTAAATTAGTTGTCTCCATCTTTATCCTACTTTGTATAAATTGTGCGTGTTCAAGGCGTTTGAACGGAAGGCGATTCATTAATATCAATTCGTTTGATTTCTAACAAATAGATGATCTAGTTTACTACGTAAGCTCGAAAGCTAGTAGTAAGCTTACGAACACTGTTGTTCGAAAATAACTTAAGGAACAGATACTCAAGTTGTAATGCAAATTACATACCTTTTGTTGCATCTTTACAAGCAAAAAATTTATGCATATACTCTAAAGATTTCTACAAATTATATATATTATAATACTCAATAAATATATACGGAGAGAAAAATAGAAATGTTTCATATAATCAAAATAATGTCCATTGTTTGAGTAATTGTCCATTGTTATGAGTAATACTATAATTAGTATCGCGCTACTACACAATCGCCGCGACAAAATCTGCAATGTAAAATATATACACATATAGCGCATTTGCGTCATTTTATGTTCTAGAACAGAACTCGGCAGAATAATAACAACTTTGTGTGTGTGTGTGTGTGTGTGTGTGTGTGTGTGTGCGTGTGTGTGTGTGTGTGTGTGTGTGTGTGACATTTAAATTTCAGTAGAAAATTGATTGTAGTCAACTGTATATACGATCTATACATACAATATGTACATATAAAGAATAACAAAGCGAATTACAGAAACCAGAATGAGAGTAACGCCTACGTTGTAACCAACACATAAATCTGTATTCAAAGGTATAATACTAATCTCATAAATGCTATCTTTGAGAACTATACTGTCATATACAGAGATAACGTCTATATATAAACAATAATAATAGGAACAATATACAAACACACATGTATGTAACAATAATAATAGGAACAATATACAAATACACATGTATGTAACAAGACAGTGTAACATAATATTAATATAATTGTTAGTAACATATGAAGTTATGTTTACAATACTAGATAATCACATGATACATTAAATAATACATTAGTCTTCTCTGTAGTATAACTAATTTAAAAATGTAATATCAATTTTTAACAAAAATATTTCTTGAAAAAGAAAAATATTCTTATATAACACAAAGAGATATAAAATAATAGATATTACATATAAATTTGTAAATAAAACAATATAATTACAGCACATTACAGATTATTAAGCTGGTTTCCTTTCCATAATTTTAAAAAAATAATTTTAAGAAAATAATTTTAAGAAAATAATACAAATGTATTATCATCATACATTGCTATTCATGCAATATAATATCCAATCTCTTCCTCCTAATAATTTCAACAACACTTTGTTTGCGTGCTTGTTTCTGCTTCTCTATGTTCTTAATTGCAGCTTCTAACGCATATAATGTAGACATTTCGTAAGGCATATAATGTAGATATATGAGAATATCGCCTTTTATTATGAATTAATATTAATTAACGTTTTATTTAATTATCAGAGAAATAAAGAACGTATTAAAAACATATTATTAAATAATTTATTTAAATTAGATATATATATTTTAAATAGTTTTTAATTGTTAATCTTTCCTTAATTGTTATCTTTTTTAATAAAATTCAACAACATAAGATTGACTGATTTAATTCAATAAACATAAAAATAAAGCAGTTTTCAATTTAAAAAAAATTTTTTTATACATATACACGAATTAAAATAAACATAATTAATTATACAACTATGTTCAAAATACTCATATGTTCCACAATATGTTATAAATATGAAAATACAGTTTATGCTAGAAAAACAAAATTAGTGATGGAGGATGTAGACAAGAAGAGTCCTTTCTTCAACATTATGCAGTAATAAGGATTACGTTCCATAACTGAGAATTAACATCAAACCCTTGTCTTCCTCTTTACACATATTTTGCTTTGCCCTCTACTTTACATAATAGCAGTAACTCTTCCGTACTACAATTTTATCATGAGAAAATATATGAGAGGACATATATCTACATATATTCTTAATAAAATATTCAAATATTCTAATATACTAAAACAAAAAAGATAAAAATTATGAACCAAAAAGCATATATTAGAAAATTAGGACAACAGATAATATATTAGAATTAGACAACTTCGGTGAATATTTCTATTAAAGGAATTGAGGCGCAAGTAGAAGAAAACGATGTCGATACGAAAAATCCGCGCGTAAATACAAATGAGCAGTGGTACGGAAAACGAGAGACAAAATAAATCGACCCTGAAGCGATGGCGCCTCGTGTACATAAGTCAACCTTGAAATCCAAGAAAAAAGAGTGAAGTCCTCTTGGTCATTCTCTCTGTCGTCTTTTTCTACCTTGGCCAGATATCTGCCTGATCTGCATAGATTCCCCTCGACTCCTATCAGATCAGTAGCCACAATTTTTCATGGCAGATGCTTTTTCGCATATGGATCGTGATCGGTCTACGTTGTGGTCCGTAGACGACCGATCGAATTACATAATCACATCAACCGATGGAAAATCAGATCAGTGAAGCGTTGCATGATAGTTATATAACGATATCCTCTTCCTCTCCCTTTCTTCTTTTTCCCTATTCTTCTTGTTACTCTTCTTTTATATATTTATACACACACACACACACACACACACACACACACACACACACACACACACACGCACACGCACACGCACGCACACGCACACACACACACACACACACACACACACACACACACACACACACACACACACACACACACATAGTGTATTCTTCTTTTATATACATACGTATAACTCGTAAGCAGACCAATTTTATATTCAAACTTTGAAATTTAAGAACTTCACATTCTTAATTGCTTAATAATTCCGCAGAGTTAACTTTAAAAAAATAAAATAAACGATAAATATTTAAAAAAAAAGGAGATCTGCTCTATGCTTTTTATGCAACACGTAAATTGATCTTATATTTAAATTTTGAAATTAAAAAATTTCAAGTCTTCTTCTCAATTATCTAATCCACAGAACTAATACTAACTTTATAAAATAAAATCAATTTAATTTTCTTTCGAGATATTAATTTTTTCAATTATTGTGATAGAAAAATAGGAGATTTTTTACGTATTGTATAAAAAAAAAGAAGGCTTTTTAATGTTTGATTTCGCTCAAGTTTTACAAGTACCAATAATTAGGTACAGTTTTTTTAAAGAAACATATGAAGAAAGACCAGTGCAAACGCAAGAGCTTGACATAAGAAAGTTTTGCGACTGACCTTTAATTAAATAAATCAATACTCTTATGTGTGATGGATATAAGTAGTAATACTCGAAATAGCTCACAGCAACAGTCTTATCGAAATAGCGCGCATATGTAAGGCCTGTTTCGAAAGAGGCGATAGATTCGTTGCTGTTCAATTAGAGTGTTATCGGAATAAGTGTGCATGGTAACGTGTGGCAAGAAAGATGCCTCAATTAAAATCGGTCAAATCTTAATAAGAAGGGAGTATAAATATGAGACACTTATATAAAAATAAAAATGCTTACATAAAAATACTGAAATGTATCTCATTTATATGAAATACATTATACAAAGCGTCATAATTTTTTCAGAATTGACTCAAACAAAAATCGAAATTTTCCTCGCTTCTTCTGTTTCTTTCTGACAGATTAAAAAACAGAATTAAAAAACAAAAGTAAGATTACAGAAACAGCAAAATCTTGAAAAGTATAAATAATCGAAATTGCTAAGTAATCATAATAATAATTTCGATATCATAGAAATTTTATGTTAAAATGCCCAGAGTGCTTCTGCAACGATTTTCGTCTTGCCGCATCTCTCGCCGCCTTTTACAGGCTTATGTATGCGTAATTGCAATTAGGAAGACCGCAACAAAAATGCAAATACATAGCGTAATAACAAGCGTAGATGCAAGTGCAGGATATAGTTTTCACGAAAGCAGAATCGGTGAAGTGCTCTTCGTTGTACCTGACCCTTACTGAAAGGACAACGCCAGCGAAAGCAAACTAGCGGCAAAAAAGTCCAGTGCTCGGAGGTCGGAAAAGATTTCCCGGAATAATGACTTTGCTTCGTGCAGAGATTTTTTTTGCGCTGACTTCTATCTGGTACTTTTTACAACATTGTCGGTTTTTTTCTTTTTCTCTTTTCGTTTTCTCGTGAAACTTTGGATTATTATCAGTCATTGCACCTCTTTTAGATCGCAAATCTGAGAAAAAACTTTCTGACAAATATTTCAAAGAAATATTTGCTTAAATTTATCTTGCACAGCATAATTTATTACACATCTTCATTTTTTTATTTTTCTAGCTACAAAATCATGATCATTAAAGTGTCTTTAAATTTAAAATTCAAAAGATTTTTTGTTATGATTAATCTTCATATGATGTCAAATAATAAAGTGTAATGAAGCTTAAAGAGTTAATTCAATAATTCTCTCACGTGTTATTATATGCGCATTATAATAAGTGGAATTGTGTAGCATATTGTAAACGAAAGTAGTATATGAATAGTATATGTAAAATGCATTACGAGATAACCAGGAATATGTTAACCATGAAAAGTTTCCGTGCTCAGTCATTTACGAACTCTTGAAAGCAAAAGTTTCGGGGTTATTAAATTTATCCCCATAGTTATATTTCCCTCTTCATTGTGTCTCGACCGAAATTTTTGCTGTTTAATTTAATGTGTGCATTTAATCAGAATTAGAATATTTTATTGTTTTTAAATTAATATTATTCTCCTTTTTTAGATATATGAATAGCAATTACAATTTTGATTGTATTATGCTTGAAGAAAGATTTTCTCTATTCCGAATTCATGTGTATTCATAGAAAATAATCCGAAGCTTAAAAGCTCCTTGAATATAAGAACAGATATTTAAATATAGAATCTGCAATCGTGATATTTATATCAATTTTGCCGAATGTAGCCAGTTTAAGATTTCTTCGCGAATTGCTCGAAAAGAATAGATGCTTTTCATTTATAATGATATAAATCGATATAAAAATTTATTTTTCTTGAAATTCCAATAGATAACAAAGATAAAACGATATTCGTGTTTATTTATATCACCAAATGGAAAGTACCTAAGAAATCTGTTTTTATAGCTGAACTAATATACACTTTTGGAACTTAATAAAAAGTTCTGTTTTTTTTCCTGCATTTATTGTTAGACAATATTGAAACTCTCTTTCTCGCTTTCGTCAAATATCAAATATGTCTATCTCACTTAAATTCTAAAAGTACGCTACTTCAACCACAAAAAACAGATTAAAGTGAAAAATACATGTTTGATATTTGAAAGCTATAAGAAAACTTTAGTGCAAAGTCGATCTAGTGCAGGAATAAAAAACAAACCTGCTATAGTCGCTGAAGAAATTCAAAATCACATATTGAATGATTTGTCTGGCATGTTACGGAAAAAAATTAGTTCGAAAAAATGTGCTGAAATGTCAGTACTGATCTCAGACAAGATCGATTTTTACCGCGTAATTCGCGAATACTTCGACGCCTCAGGTAATCTCGACGGCAGACTAGATGTAAATCAGAACGCGCAAAGTTAGGTAACGTGGAATTTACTCGCGGAATAAAATCACGGTCGGAAATTTATCGTCAACGCGGAAAAGTTTGCGACGGCGTTGGTTTGTTTCGCACGCCCACGTTGCGTTATGTCGCATCACGTCGAAAATATCGTTTCACGATGATTCGACGAGACGGGGATCACGAGGAATACGACCGCAACGTCCATCCGGAACAAGTCTCGAATACAAACGTGGCACACAATGACTAGTCGATGAATCGTAAGGCTCCCCGAAAACTTTGTAATATGCGATGCCGTGATGTATCGCGGATATAGCTTGAAACGCTGTCATAAAAGATGAGCGACGTTTACGAGATTGCCGTGGATTCGACGCGCGCGCAATGGTAATTCTAAACAATCTAGAGATCTCCCCGATGCTCCAAGAAGATCGTTGCTGGACTATGGACATTCTCTGGAGTAACGTGGTCACGAGCAAAGTGAACTCACTTGTATCTGCGACCTCGCCTTGCGAGCCTGTTACGGATCGAGGTGGAAACGTTAATCTTACGACGAACGGATGGACAACGTAACGATCACCGCTAGAACGTCCTGCGAACTTGTACACTCGTGGTCGATTTGTTACACGGGAATGGACGCGTGCAGCATTCAATGTGAATTTAAAAGATAATGATGTTTTCGACACTTCGAAAGTGCGGCGCGTCACGAAAACGACCGAATGAACGTTAGGGCACTAATATTTATAGTTCGAAAGAATGGCTACAATTTTTTACAACTCTGTGGATATGTATGTGGCTACATTTGTTTATATTAATATATTAATATATAACTTGGCATTCTCTCTTTTCGAAATATAATAGCTTAAAAATAATATATAAAATTCACCTTCTCCCAATTCTAATAATGATAAATTGATTTAATCATGTTATTCTCGATTAAAAAGATAGATGTATAAAACACATATATTAATACTTATATTTTAAACAAACATATCCATATAAAAGTTATGTTTACAATATTCTGTTTGTATATTGAATAACACATTTTTATAATTTTTTATTATTCATTTATTATTATTGTATTTTTATTGTAATCAATTTTTTTTATCGTAATGTAACTTTACATAAATCATTTTCAATAAAGTACTTGTATTAAAAAATTGAAATTCTTAAAAATTGAAATCTATAATACATTTCTATACATTTTTATTAGAGAAATAAAGAATATTACTTCTTATTAAAATAATTTTTGATCTAAATGGTAAATCGTCGCTAAATTTTTTATATTACTTTAAAATGCCATCTAGAATAATCTGCAGTTTTTTCATAATTTCACTTTTTTTTTATTCTGAAATGTCGATCGAACCTTCTTAATATGATTGCTATTATCAAAACGTATTCCTCGCTTGAGTTTTCTATTTTCTCAAAAAAGATTTTATAAAGATCCGTTAGAATATCAATGCGTTGCATAACTTAAGTAAACACAATTACGTAAGACGTGATGGAAATATTGCTGAGATCTTCAATGAGATGAGAAACAAAATAACTGTAAGCGATTTAGATTCCGCTAGGGCAATCCACGATGGAGAGACTGTTATCGAAACGATAAGTTACGAAGTTGCCATTATCCAAAATAAATATATGTTACACTGTAACAATAACATGAACTATGAGGAAAGACCACTTGAACAAATATTACACAGCATTTATGCAGCATCGACATTCTCTATTTCCCGAAGCTATCTCCGTTAAAATTGCAACATTAACTTAATTATAATAATATTAATTTTTTTTACAAGAAATGAAATATATTGCAAATACAAAATTATAAATTAAATAGTTTTTTTGTTATTTAGATAATCATAAATAATTTATTTAGACTGAGTTTTGTATATATACGTATTTATTTACGTTATTTATGATTACAAGCAACAATTTTGAAAAGTTTGCCATTGTATTCAACATCAACGTTTTAAGTTTAATTTAACCTGCGAAGCAAAAATTATTAGAATAATTCTGTCTATCTGCATGTATATTATGTATAAACATTAGTATTTATTTCTTTTATGCAATAATAAATATTCTAAGAATAATATATGCAATTTGCAATCATATAATTGAATACAAAAACGTTAATTGATTGAATATGTCTAATTGCGCGATATTCAGGAACTTTTTGCAAGGAAAATCAATATTCTTTTTTAAAGAATTAAATTATAATGTATGATGAAATATGCGCGCGCATATAATTTATCCGATATTTTTATCGTTTTCAGAACAGTGAAGTAGCCGATAAAAGGTAAATGCAAATTTAATCTGAGAAAAATGTGCTAATCGGAACAAAGTATGCTATATTAAAATTTAATTTATACACTGAATCTCTTTATAAGCTTCTCTCTCAATTCATATTTTAAATGCATCATAGAAGAATGCCCGCTCGGCAAGAGAATTGTAAAGTGAATTTTCCAAGATAATGACAAACCTTTCTTATTGTTGTATGTTATGTAATTTGTGATAGATAAAAAAATTCTTTAAAAACAAGCAATTTTATTCAATTATAATCTCAAAAAAATATTATAATTGTACAAAACTTTCAATTTTATTAATTAAATGGTATTATTTTTGTAAATTTTTATCTTAATATGTTAATATATTAATATCTTAATATATAATTTGTTTTTTATTTTTAATGCGAGAAATATTATCCCTTCATTGAATATTGAATCAATTAAATTGAAATAGTTTATAAACATGTTGACAAAAATACTTCGAATAATACCATTCGTTTATTCATTATTATAATGTCCAATTAAATATGGCAATATAAGCTATGATATTTCGAACAAATTAATAAAGCTATACATAACCATAGGTTTACTTACATTACGTAGCGTGGACAATCAATATTGTTTGACTCACCTAAAACAACAAAATATTATATATTAATTACAATCACATGTGTCACATCAATCAATTTATATTTATTCTTAATTTATAAATATAAATTATTAAATTATTTTATACAAAGTATGAAACAGTTGCAAGTATAAAACAATCACTTTACTAAAACATATATCATTATACACACACACACACATGCACGCACGCACGCACGCATGCACGCACACACGCACACATATATATAAAGTTATTAACATCACAATACTAGAAGAAGATTTAAAAAATTTAATTGACCGAAATCGCTTTTAATTATAATTTCATAAAAAATAGATTAATTTTTAGAGACAAGTCGTTATTATTAAATTAACTTTATTTTTCACTTGATATCGAAATGAAACGTACAATAATACTTTTTTGTTGTTCACTTTCAATAGTTGAAACTGTGGAATGTAAATTTTTTTCACAGATCTTTACTTCCTTCGATAATCTCGATATTCAACCTTTTTCAAATAATTTTATAATAACAAAAAATATTTATTCGTATTTTTATGTTTATTACGTAAAAAATAAGCATTTTATAAAGATATTTTGAAATTTTATAAATCTTCAAGAATTTCTTTATGTATTATTATCTACATTATTATTATCTACATTTTTATTGCAATCGAGTATAATATAATTTGCGTAAACTTATACGTAATGAAAATTTTTTTTTCCTTTATTAGTAAGTCCAAAAAATATTTCAAGGAAGATATTATTTTGCAAATTATTTTTACTTTTATTATATTTATAACACTATCTATTAAAAACTTGATCAATTTATTTCCAGTCATTTCTAAAACACTCTTAAATTAAAGGACTTGCATATATAATCAATCTGCTTCGCTGTGGTATATATTTTACACAGTTATGTCACTTGATAATTCTTATCACAAATGTTAACAAATAAAGGATTATTATTTAGAAGGATATAATATTTTTTTGCATATTATTTGTGCAAAGCTATAGTCTTTATAGCTCTATAAAAGACTAAACTGAATTAATATGTATTCATAAATATGAAAATACAGATGACAGTACTACGTATTATATAATTCTAAATATGTAGCTAAATATATAACTACAATGAAAGAAAATAATTAATTCTGGATTTTCCTCACTTATTCGACATTTTGTGTTCAGTATGCGTCAATGCTGCGCAATGTTGCAAACTAAAAAAGAAAAGAAAAAAATCGATGCACTCGACAGCGGACAACGATGTCGCATTGTTGGCAACAACAGAACGAAAAGAAAAGATGAGAAGAGACTATCTCCACGAAGATTCAAATCGAATAATTGAAATCGCCCAAGGATCTTTTATTCTTTCCTTTCTTAATAGCAGAATACATGTTATGTGAAATGTTCCTTTTTTCTAACTCGCACCTGAAAATGTGTAACATATATCGATTTCCTACTCTACTTTTTATTGACATATAATCATCATGATGATACTCTCGAATATATTAGATATATAACAAGTGAACTATTGCCAATATTAGTTAGCATTGTTCACCAATTTTGTTCTTCTATTTTCGATTTGATTGTTTAATCGACTATTAATTGTGCTTAATAATTAATTATAATGATTAACTAATTAATTATTTTAATTAAATAAATTTTCATTCGAGTTAAATATATTCTCTGCATTTGCCGAATAAATTAAGAATTCATAAATAGTATTGATGGTGTAATATTCTTATATACATATATGTATAGATTTACATAAATATAATCACTTATTAATTAAGTTCAGAATTATTTACTAACAATTACAAATCGTAATAAAGTATTACCAATTTTTTTCTTTTTAATGTTTAAAATAATATCAATACATTTGACTATGGATCCATTTTGTTAACCAGACAAAATTTCTATATACAGTAAAAAAATGCATAAATAGCTACTCTATGCAGAATCAAACTCTTTTTCTCTCTTTAAAATGAAATTGACTCCTTAATGATAGAAAAAACTTTTTCTTTCAGAAATACTCGGTAATATTTTATATCTTTTCTGCAACGTTTTGATTTTTACATAATGATTTGTTGCACATAACTAATTGATAAAGCCAACTAAAATTTTAATTAAAATTTTTATCACATATCATATAAAATTTTTATCATATATTATAATGCATCGTTTATTGCTATCAAGAAATTGAGAAAGAGCGCATGATACGTTTATAATTAAAACTCTAAAAGTGACACAAATTTTCAAAGAAGCTTTTATATGAGCTTTATTAAAGACCGGATGGATATCGCGTTGTATGCGTATGACAATGCAAGCTTTCATTTTTAACTCTCCTTGGTTTCTCTCTTTGACAACTCTGCGCGCGAATGTAACAAAGAATTATGGTCTCTTGTGACGAATAAGAATAAAGATTATGGTGAAAAAGAAAAGATGAGACTAGGTCAATGTGACAAAAAGTCTCTGATTAAAATCACGATAAGATGGCATAAACGCGCTTAGCGCAAAAAGGAATATACGACATGAATATTTTTAATAAAGCAATCGTCATGCGAGCTAAAATTGTCTTGTCTTCTTTCAAGTGCAACAATTTTTTCACTCTTGCAATCTCAATGTGAAAATCATCATCGAATAAAAATAAAAAAAAAACATTTAAAATCATCAGTAATTATATTAACAACAAAATGTAAACCACAAAAATACGTAATATAACAAAAATAAATTTATTTGCTTTATACTTTTATTAAAAAAAAGATATGAAATAAATATATAAAGGCAATTACAAACTCGATACGAATTCAAAAGAGAAAATTTTTCGCGTTCCGTTTTTCTAATTCATTACCATAATACTGATATTTTATATGATTACAAAATTTTGTAATTTGTTAAATTATTAAAATCAGATTTGCTTTAACGTTATTGATTTAACTTTAATATTTTTACATATGTATTAGTTTGATATACTGGGATATTAAAATAATCGCTTCCGCTACTTCCTTATTTACTACAAATCGTGTAGAAAAATACTTTACACACAATTTGACAAGTGTTTACAGAAATCTCTCGTTAATAATGAATTAAGAGATATTATTCAATAACTCTCATTTACTTATTCCTAATAAATTGAGCTTTTGTTCGTCACGTGTTCACAACACAAAGTTAATTAAAGGTAAAGCAACAATCTGTTTTATCCTGAAGAGAAATGAATGGTTGATCAAGTTTAATTAAATGGATTTAGTTCGACTAACAAGAAATATTCGTTCAAAAACACATAATAGGCTGCAGTACAATTGGAAGTATCTGCAAATTCATACAATGAAATTCTATTTAGATTCAATTACGAGAAAAAGAATGGAGAAAATACATATGAAGATAGATGGCATATAATAATAATAATGTATTGTGTACAAATAAAATTATTTCGTACAATATCTTCAAAACGAAAAAGACAATAATATGACAAAGTATGTTCATACATGGACATTAACTTCGGTAAACATTTTTATATAAATAGTTTAATAATTTTATATATATAATTATACAAATGATATATAAAATATATTCATACATAATTAAAATAAAATTATATAGAATTATTATGGTGTGAAAAAATTAAAAGTAATCCAGTTTTATTTCTAAAATAAATATTATTAACTAGCATCACATTCTAGAATACAAATGATAAATTCATAATAAAAAAATGCATTTGAGAATAAATTTCATGTTATTTCCAAGCGATTTCTCAATCCAAACTATATTTACATTTAGCGTTGTTTAATTTTTATAATCGTATGGAAACTACTAATATTTCGTGATGATTCATGATTGTTAATAGATTGTTATATTGTGATAGATTTGTTTAATAAAGCTGTCAAAAAATGGAACATGTGTAGTTAAAATATACTTTTTCATAAATAAACACAAAATTACAATTTTTACGAATATTCACATATTTTCGGAATAGCATCTGAAATAGCTTTTCTGTATGTTACTCATTTGAATGAAAAGAGCATTATTGTTACGTATTTATATGTAAATACGTGATGAAGAATATATATATAATTATACTATATTACATATAACTATATACATATTATTAATATATATAACATAATTTTATATAATTATATATGATTCATAATATATAAACAAATTTTAATCTTAATATATTAAACTCTATTTAACTTTAAATATTATTTACAACATGTTTCAGAAACTTAACCCGGTTAGATGACAAGCTGCGTAATACTTCTGCTGAGCAACATTCTATTATCGAATTTTAGCTGAAACCCCAAACTTTATAAATCTTCAAAAGCCAAGAAGCTAACGCGCAGCGACTGCAAAGAAAGCTCCTTAGCTGATTAACTTATCGCTCTTCCACTCCGAGAATTAATGAATAGTGAGAGAGCGGTAAGCCTAGTATTAAATTTTATGAGATATTAATTAAATTCAAATAGAAATTAAGATCGCGCAGAATTATATTGTATGATGACAGATAGAAAAAAAGTTGACTGATATTTTTAATTAATTATTGTTGTTCTAAATTTGCTGCAATTCTTGTAACAAATAATATAAGCCTAAATATATGCCCATATATTTAGGCTTGTATTATTCATTACAAGAATTTAGACAACATTCATTAAAAAAAAACAAAACTATCGTAAAGAATATAAATAATTACACTCACTTAAACATATACGATACAGAAAGGAGTTTTAGGATTAAATTTACTGTCTCATCGTTCTCATGATATACGCAAAATTAATGAACACCGGTTGGGCTCTGTGTATGCATTGTATCTCGCGCGTTGATTGCAGCCTCTTAACTTCGTGCACATCGCACTGCGGAAAGTGTACTGCGGAAAACATCGGCATGCGCCTAAAGAAGGCGCAAGATGAGAGGCTAGCTCGTGCGTACTCATACCTATGTACTGGGCACCATGTATGCCTAACTCGCCATCCGCAAGAGGTTGATTACAATACATGAATATTCAATAAGGTAACCCCCTTTACTGCTCCTTTTTCGCCTTCTCGGGCTTTATGCTAGGAGAGAGCTCGGCCGTTGCTGAGCCACCAACCACCCACCAGCGACCACCACCAGCAAAGTTCGGAAACCGCCTTAATTAATTCCCACGGAAGTGAAACCTTCGTTAACGCCGGTTTGCACTAATTAGAACGAATTAAAGAAAAACGGAACAGAAGTATTCTCGAATATCGAATATCAATTGTTATTGTTGCTGCCAGCTGTTTGTTTCAAGTATATTATCTACCGTGAATAAAAACGAGCTCCATCGAACTTGAAGAATTCGCAAAAGATAGGTTTTATATACAAGAATAAACTTTCTCGTAGAAATAAAAATAAAATTGTGTTGAGAGATATAACAACCGATTACAAGAAAAACGATATTCTTACTTTATTTTTGTTATTTCTCTTTTAATTAAATTTATTTAAATTTTCAAGAATTCAAACGATTTCTAATTTCTGATAATTTAATAGTTTACTCGAATTTGATTCGGATTAGTTTATTCAGTTATTCGCATCGTCATATATATTCCAACGCAAATTCAGAAAGAGCAATACCGATGAGCGGAATTCGAAATTCAATCAATGTTTGAAGCAGACTAACGCCTTTGAATGAAATGTGCGTGTATATTCTCAATATAGTTAAACCACATCGACCGATCGAAATTCACACAATTCGGAAATGTTTTTACGTAAAATTTATATTGGAATTTCCGTAATTAACCTACTTTCAATTGCAGTACGATAATATCAACAAAATTATAATGGATAAAAATACTATTTTTATACGTTACTATACACGATATATAATAATCTGATATAATAAAATCGCAATATACAATAAAATTTAATTGCAAGCGGAAAACCTATTCTCCATAAAGCGTTTCGATATTTTCGAATATTCCAACAAAATTAACCTATTTTATCGTACGATAGCTCTGTATCTCTCATCTGTGTAATGTTTTGTTTTGCTAGTTGGCGCATAAATGTACTGCGGATTGCATTTTATTGAATTTGTGCATATCATCCTTTGTTTATCACTGGTAATACAACGCGGTAACATCGTTTACAAATTTGAAAGACTTATCATTGAAAAACAGATTTTGCACTAAATATATGTATAATAAAAAAAAAGAGATTATTTAGAAATGTAAAGGGAAAATGTGCAAATGCTTCTTACAAGATAATTTCGTAAAATGTCAAATTCTAATTTTAATAAAGCTCTATATACAATACTTATAAATATATAGCTTACATAAACTGTGTTCTGATATATAGATACTACTAGTGGAAACTACTAATGAAAATAGCGATTTAAGAATAAAACTAAAACTGATATAAACATTTTGCATTTTCTATCATTTTCTAATGATAATTTATAGAAATATCAAATAAAAAAATATAAAACTTTCAATATTACATAATAATTTTGAATAACAAAATATTTTGTATAAAGTTAATGATTTTAATTACATTATTATTCCGTATTCATTTCCGTATTTCAAAAGCAAAATTAATGGCATATATTTTTTATTAGCGAATAACAAATAGCCATTAGCGAATAACAAATAGAAAAATGATATGCCTCTTTGATATAGTTTTGACCTATTTATTAATAAAATATCACAAAAGATCATCTATCTATGTAATTTTTGAACATATATAAATGTTGATACCAAATAAAATTTAATAAAATAGATCGTTATACCGTAAAAAAAATTCAATAGAGCCAGTGATTTTCAATAACGGACTGTGCAATGCATGGTGGCTTCACTGGAATGCAATCAATCGCATCAATACCCTTTTTCCAGTTAAAAGCGAAAACTGCGCAATCGTTGATTTTATAGAAAACTAACGTATTCGTGCGCGTTCAGCGAGCACAAGCTAACTCTTCTAGTACTTATTAATTTTACAAATTTTATTCAATATTTACGATATTGCATTCTTCTATCCTAAATGTTTCTATAAACACGATCCATCAAGTAAATTTTGTTTGAAAAAAATTAAACGACACCGGATAATACTTCACAAAACCTAACTTCACTAAAACCTTAAAAAAAAAATAATAATAAAATGCGATTTTATCATCAACGTGTTTTTTTTGCCTTTTATTTATTTCCCATGTTTATTCCACACAGTTTAAAATTGTTTACGAATAAATTTTGAGAGAAAATGAGTATACGTATCAAATACATTCTCACCAATTCGAAACGTGTACATTTCGCTGTATATATAATTGTAATATTTCGCGACATATCGCGTTGCGGCATTTATCGACGATACGGCGGTCTCATCGCAGAAGATAATATGGGATAATCTCCGCATTAATTTCTCGCGTGAAACGCGCACCGTCGCGATAAAAGCGAAATCGGATTTAATGAAACGAGATGGAATAGAATCACAGTGCGGTTAGTGATTTTCAATAACTGACTCCGAAATACCCGTGGCGAGCAACAGCTCGTCGAGGAATGCAATCAATCGGCCAGACGTGAAACTTCGTTGGCTTTGGCTTCTGCTTTGGCATGGAAGCACCGTCTGTGTAGCGTTAACGTGGTCCAGAACGCGCTCTCGGGGAATGCAAAATCTATGCAACAATCTATTCCCATTGCAGACCCGTTTTCAACCTCGCTGTCTAATGCGCAGAGGAGAGGCCTGTACGGAAAACGCACGGCTATCGATGCAAGTGAGTGTGGTAGATACAAATTGCTCAACAGACTTGCAAAGGGAGTTAGGTTTTATCCCTCTTTCGGGCATCAGTGTAATTGTCGATCGGAATCAGCGTATCCGATGATTTGTTGACCGTAGTCGAGTCACGATCGCCATATTATGAATTGCACGATTTTCCATTTGCCCGCAATTCCGCGGGTAACCAATTACCTATGTTTTCGGAAATACGCAGAAATATGAGTCTCGGGAAGCTACATCGAATTGCTCGAATAGCAACAGAATGTAATTTATAACAAATTAATTTATCTATTACGTTTCGCTTTTCAGAGAATATTTCATCTCTCTGTATCGGATTGTATCGCAAAAACGCAAATTCTTCCAAAATTTCCAAATTTCAAATTTTTAATTTAAGTAAAGTTATTAAAATTGAATCTAAATGGATAAAAATGGTATTAATATTATAAATATAAAAGAGAATGCCAATAATTGGTCAAAGTTGGATATTATAAATACAATATGTTGTATTAATTATTATTAATTTAAATTGAATTATCTCAGATGTGACTGCGACGAAATGTTCGGACATTAAACACAATCGATCTAAGACGCTAATAATATAAATATAAATTTGATATTAATTAAAATCTAATAATAGACTTTATTTTAAAGAATTAATAGTTCACGTTATTAAACAAGCAAGATAAAATAATTCTTCGAGTAATAAATTTGTCAAATCTGCGTGATTAAATCTATATCCTACACAAAACACAGACTATTGCTTGCACACGAGTTTTATCTGCGGTGCAGTTTTTTCACGAAAAAATGTTATCATCCTCAATTGGCGGCACGTTTGCAATCGTCGATCGATCTGCTACAATCCGATTATAGATGTATACATATCGTCGGTGTACACGTTTGTTGTTAAGTTTATAAAATGGATCTTTTCCGCGAAAAGACGAGTGTCGATCGAAAGATAGATTAAAATTGGATTTTCAATCATATATATATATATATATATATATATATATATATATGTGTGTGTGTGTATGTGTGTGTATATTGCTGCCTATATGAGAACACGAAACTTTGGCCTAGTTGCGTAAAGAATGCTACCTCGACAAAAGTTAGAAAGGAAAGCCATTCTGAGTATTACATTATTCCTGTTAGCTCGTGCGGCACTTTAAAGTACGTGTATAAAAGACGAATCTATTTCAAAAATTATAAGAACTGAACGCAAAAACCGCTAAATGTATAGGTACCTGAATAATTTCATCTAACAAAACTTTTCGAGAGAAAGACTATCATTACTAAACTTTTCTCCTTATTAGTCTAAACTTACGAGGGATAAATAAACTGATTTAATATATGTATACTTAATATTGATATTTCACTTAATAGTTGCAGAAAATTTTATATTCATATGCAGTAACCAACTACATAATAAGATATGCTTCAAACATATTTTATAGATGCGAATTCTTTCATCTTTTTGTATATGCAGACAGAATATTTAATTTAAATTTAAATTTAAGATGTAACTTAAAATGCAAATCTCAAAGCTATACTTATAAATTCATAAAATCAAATTATACTCAATTTGAATTATTTTAAATCATTTCTACAAGTCGTCACTGCTCTTACTCAATATATTGTTAATTTAACTAAAACAATAGAGTTAAGGAATTAAAAAAATATGTTAAAGACTCAAAAATTCAGTTTGATATTTACTAAATGCACATGTTATTACGGACATTGTTTACTTTAAAATTAACCACCAAAATTAATTAATTAGAAATGGATTGGTTTATATTTTTATTCATATGAAAGTTGAAAATAATAAAATGTTATTTAACTTAATGGATTGGTTTGTGTTTTTGATATCTAACAACGTAGCAATAAATAAAATTAAGAATTTTTATAGAATATTTATCCACGTTATTTATTTTATTCATGTGTGCGATTTATTTCATATATCATAAATGCAATACAGTATAGTTTTAATCTGCTCAAAAAGAAATATTACTAAATCGATACGATAAATAAAACTACACAAAAGTGTCAGTAATAAAAGAGATAAAAATTATTTTTTCTTTATAAATTATTTTTTCTTTATAAATAAATCCTTTAATTTCTTCTAATGAATATTTTCTCTCAACAATATTAATAATATAAAATTGTTCCGGAGAACTGTACCGAAATTTTATCATCATGGCGCTGTCGGCAAAATTAATTGCGAGAAAGAGCAGTGAAATAGCAAAGGTGATGATAGAAGTTGTGAACCACAATATCGGAGGAACGAAAACCTGGGAAGAAATAAAATCTTTGCGTGAAAATCAAAATAGCAGATGTCTGGTCAACAGAGACCAATCTTTCAAAGTAACGATACTCTTGAGAAAGACAAGAAAAGCCGTGATTGAGAATCGAAAGACACGTTTGCTTTTATGACTGACAACTATCACTTTAGTTAAAATACCGTCTGATAAAAGAAACTTTAAAAAAAGTGATAAAGGATATTTTTATGTCGCTCCTTAAATTTTATAAACAATATTCTAAAAAAAAAAATCAAATAACAGCCGATTAAAAAAAGAATTACAATCCATTATTTCGCCAGCTTCGACGCAATCGATGCAACAAGGTGAGAAAACAAAGTTTAATTACAATTTCAATTTGTGTAATAGAAAATCAAATAAAGAATTGTCTTTGAAAATTCTTAGAAAATGCCTGCGACTATGAATTTAAAAAATAATAAATACTATTATAAAAATAAGAACATCATATATGAAAGAAAGAATGAAGGAAATTTAAGGCACAAAAGAACGAAAATTGAAAACGGTTGAGAAAGATCGGTGGAAATGTGAAGTGCGAGAGTTGATGATTTTGTAAGAAGAATGTGCGGGACCGGAAATAAAACAGGCGCGTGAGGTTTCAAGAGGCGGCAAACGACCAACGGCGGATTTCTGTCCTTGAGATAACGATATACTCTTGGGAAACAGCAGGAGACAGAGGTAGACGAATTTTTTCCGAGAAGGTAGAAAAAGATAGAAGACAGAGACACGATCAGCAATAGGGCGGCGCGCTGCAACTCGTTCTTTTTCGAACGAGAAGAAAACACGCTCGATAGATTGAATATCCTGTTCGAAAAGCTAAATGAGTACGGACGTCGTGGCGTCTGCTTGAACCATAAACTATCTTGGTCGGTCTGGCTAGAATACCGCTACAGTATCGCGTATCTAGGAAATCGAGTTACAAATGTCTACAAGTCCGTCGATGCTAATGTCTTTTTCTCCTAAGGCCGCTGACTTTAAAAGTTTAACAAACTGAACCACAATTTACTCAAACAATCAAATCAGCTTCGAATATTGTTAACAAATAATTGTTATTGAATTAGATCAAAATAAAATTGACAAGGAAATATGTTGATAATTAAAAAATATATATAGTTCCTAAGTTTGTAACAGAATTAACTAATAAAGCTATTTTTAATAAAAGTACAAAGATAAACAAATATTATACATGCATAATTTTATTAGAATTTCGTTAAAATTCACATTTTATGTTAAAAGTTTCAAAACTTTTATAAAATTAATTATGAATCTTTAAATTAAAATAAAGAATCAAGACTACATTTAATTTTCCTTCATGTCAGGAAATTTTCAAGAAAAGATAAAACGTTATTGAATTAAACTGTTCAAATGAAAAAGCAATATTATTCACGTACTCGTTCTTGAGAATATATATCGTTTTGCCATCGAGAAAGAAAGCAAAAAAAAAAAGAAACGAGTCTCTTGCCATTCCTTTGTATCTATTAGGCATTAGTAGGACTTAACTCCTAAACTGCACATGATAAAGTATCATAAATATAATAACTAAGGCAATAAAGATGTTTACTGCAGCGAACTATTTCAGACTGAAGTGAAAATATAAACGGGGATACTTCAAGTTATATTTCGGGGATATGATAATAGAGGATCGTGCCAATGAGCTTAAAATTTTAAAATCGTTTATGACATCTACCATCGACGTTGTTCATTTCCAAAAACCCTTTTCTAATTAACTCGTCCAATCCGAGTGGAATGCTCGCTTTTCTCTCAGTGAAATGTTTATGCACTCGCCATATGGTGCGGTCGGCAACCGAATCTAAATTGCAAATTCGCCATTGGAAAAACATCATCATACTCGACTCTGTGTATTTGGATATATCTATCTCTGGAGAGTCTCTGGAGAGTGATACATATAATATGTCTCTCTAAATGTGCCTAAGTATCTTCTAATTGAAAGACAAAGTTTTGTTCTATTATTGAATTTTTAAGAGAGAAGAAAATATCTTTCTATTATTTAATTCTCAATTACTGCAGAAATATTTTTGTTTATATTGTAAAATGACATATAAACTATCGTAAGGAATTTACATTTGAACACAAACATGATAATGAGTTTAATATGCATTCTAACGAGATTTGCCATTAGGCACAATCAATGTACATTAATTATAATCACGAAAGCGCCGCAATTTAATCAATCAATTATGCAACTCCGTAACTGAGAACCAACAGGAAGATAGAGTGGTATTATAGAGACGTGCTTTGGAAACTTGTTAATGAGCTTGCGAGACACCTTTGTCGATTAAGATGCTTTGAAGTTTCCTACATAGCCCTTTCAAGTTACGTATTAATCGTTACGGTATTAACGGATAAATATTTTTAATCCGTAGTGTTAAAACCAGAACTGATTGTACTAATCAAGCATTTTTATAGGATATGAATAGTCTCTATAAAACGTCTAATTATATAACGAGTATGTGGTCCATTATTTGTTCCTAATAAACGACGAAATTATCACCTCACTAAAATTGTCATCACGTAGACTTGATCTATCAATTTAATACTATTAGATCAATTAAACGTTGATCGACAGCCAGGCAATTTGTCCGTGATGTCGTGGACACTTAACGAGATAATGCTGACGTAACAACGAGAAGTTGGTAAACATTAAACGCTCGTAAAACGTAATCCTCCATTGGACGCACATTCATCCAAATGACAATACGATCCGCTAATTCTCATCGGTGTTTTATGCGAACGGCTCAACATTTTATGCTGTTATTTCACTACACATGGCTGCTTTGCAACAACGTTTTCAAATCGGGTCAGACTTTTTTATGGTTGATAGCCTATATAATATCAAAATCACACGAAAGTCACATTCGCATATTTTACTTGTACAAAATATCATATTAAATGGACATTCGTTGTCTATGATCATATAAAATATGTTTGATAAAAATATATTTAATTTGAATTAAGTAAACATATAAATAATTAGATATTATATAATGCATAATTATAGGCAACTGTACATCAAGATTATTTTTATCATAGATATAAATATATAGCTATAATAATATTTATAAATCATAAAACTACACAATGGCACAACTAAGAAAAACAAAGTTTTAAAGAAAGTTTTAATATTTTAAATCATTAACTTCTAATATACACACGATGATTTTCTAATCCTTTGTTACACATAATGTTGTTCGTGTTTAGATTTGATTTTCATCACTTTTATATCACTTATACAAGAATTATAGAATATTAAATGATTCTTATACCTTTTTTAACATCTTTAGAAAGTATTTGTTAATCGTATATTAAAAAAAAACGAAAGACTAGAGACTATTATTCAGCCAAATATTTCTGATATTTCAATTAAAAGAAATATGTAAAGAATACGAACGGCTCAATTGTGTGTACTAAAGATTAATTTTAAAATATAATTTTCTGAAACTTCAGAAACTAATCAAATAAATGAGCGCAAACAATTTATTTTGAATGCGAACAGTATCGTGAATATTCACTGATTGAGAGAAGAGAAATGATTATAAAGTGTTATAATGTTTAACGCAATGTTACGCACTCTTTATAAAACAATCCACAACATTATATGTGCTGAAATAATTATTAGACGTACCTCGGCTCAAAGATCATTCGATTCGATAATCTGGATGCATCTTTACACTTGCACTCGCAAAGCTTATTAGCTGTGCAACATTTTGCGAACTCCCACACACGCGCAATATGAACAAACAACGTAATATAATTTTCCGTTACTCAAATAGTTTGAATCGTATATCCGTTACCGCGCGCTCTCAATCCGTAAATAATAATGAATTACATTTAAATTCAACGTGTAAAGAAAAGTTCGATGAGAGATATAATCTATTTTAAAAAATAACCTCTTAAAGAAAACTCTCTTTAAAACAATAAAAATAATATTTTAAAGAAATAATCATCCATAAATATTGCAACAAAGCGATATTTAATAATAAGTCTCATTGTCTATCGCTTCGATTTTTTGCAACATGATATTTGAATAATACGCATAAAATATTTGCATCAATAAATAGTCGCTATTAACAGAAAATTAATTAATTACACAAAATGATAATCAATAATTCTTCAAAAAAAGTTATCGTGTTTCAAGAGATAATACGACAGCGGCTCGCGCTGCTACCTGCCCACTCGAATGACTGCGTACGAATGATAACGCGGTGATCTTATGTAAACAATAGCTCGCAGTACGCCGCAACAACAAATACCAATGCCGCGTGTCAGCTTCAAATTGTTCCCGGAAACGCCTAACGCTTTGTAACGTAAATTTACGCCGAATATTCTGTTTCGCGTAAATTTTAATACTATTATTATTAAACAGTGAATATACATGCGTATCACGGCTTTTTATTGAATTGTTTACAGCTTATTTGTGTATTATTCTGTTTTCTCTCAAAAACGAAAACAAGTTACATAATTGAAATAGGCATTTACATGATTTTATGTTCTAAAAATTACATAGTACAGCAAAAAAATAAGAACATATAACGAAAGAATATATGTCAACTTAATTTCAAATGACAAATAAAAAAATATGATATAAAATATAATAAATCATCTAGTTTTATCTACTTGTAATTTATTCGTTTAGACTATTTAATTATGTGCTATAATTGCATTTGTAAAAGAGCAATAAAAATACTATACTCTTTATTCTAACAGCTGTCTCAATTATTAAAAAAGATTAACTTGATACGACGGTTGTTAGATATATGCATATACCGCGTTAAATTGTTTGCCAGCGTTTCGTGGCAAAAGCTAACGCATACTCCGAGAGGATAAAAGTAACCAACAAGAGATGGTTCACGTACTACAACATTAAAGTACGCTACAGTACTCCACCACCGTATAGCAACAGAAAATAGTCCGGAATAAAAATAAGCGTAGAATGTCACTCTAAAGTTACAATGGGCTGCGGAGGGTTAAAATGTAAAAAAATAGACCAGCAAAATAAAATATAGTCTGTCGGAGTTACAGTGGAGGAAGAATAAAGTATGAAAACACTCATTCGTCATGTTATAAAACTGACAAAAATTAATCTTTATGTTTTTTAATTTTGTTCTAACTATTGTGATCATTAAAACATGATACAGACACCTAGAAATCAAATTATATTATTTAAAAAACTATCTTTTTGAATTTCTTTAATTATAATCTCTAAAGTATGCCATAAAATAATAACTATGATTCTTATGTCACATTAAAAGATCAAAATCATGACGTAAAATAAATTTCGACAATAAGAAATGCTCCTTACTGGTTTTGTGAAAGAAAAGTACAATGTCGTTTTAAAGTTGCAGTAAACTACAAAAAGTTAAAGCATGAAGAAACACTCGACGCCGTACAAAACTTCAAGATACAATGGAATCAAGATACTCTTAGTTTAGCGAGTTGCATTTCCATCGAAGTTCCTGTGAAATACGAAATGCAGCCTGTATATGTATATACACTACGATTATGTCAAAAGTGAAATGGTTCGAAGTTATAATAAGGCGTTTTACTAAAGAATGATGTAAAGTATGGTATCTAAAAGCGGAGAAAGGTAACTTTTAATGTAAAATAAAAGTTCAAGTATCAGTATAAAAAACAGTATGATCGATCGGTTACTTTTAACAGCATCGATAACGTATGGAGGGAAAAGCCCCTTCGTTCACGTTGAACAGGTCTCATACATGACTACAAAAGAGAGAACATACATCATATATATTTCTTATATTTTTCCTTTACAATAATTGCATATAAACTAAAAAAACGTTCCTTTTATTATTAAGAATCTTTTACGTAATAAAAATAAGATTTAATTAGAGAGGTTACAGTATTGTATAAGGTATAGCCATATATTTTAATACAGCCATTTCTAAAAACGAACGAATTGTATACATTAATAAAAACTTTACAAAAAGCAACAAAATTATTTTCCAGAAATAGAGACAAGATTTTGTAGATTTTCTCTGTATAATACAAACACTCACATGATACAACAGTAAAGTGAGACCAGCAATTTTATAGATTCTACACGCCTCCATTTCGTTGCATTTTAAAATATTGCTGTTATAAATCGCCCCATATGGTGGATCTCGGCGCGATCGTATTATAAAATGCGGGTAAATTAATTTCGATTCCGC
>NW_017259213.1:2922662-2931435 GCF_001594045.1 Atta colombica | reverse complement strand
TATACCATCGCGCCCTCGTTACCAGGAGTACAAGATATGGTGTGCGCACTCAAACTTGTACGCATTGGCATTAATTATTTCTGTATGGATATTGAAATAAGGATTTATAGCTAAGGGAATTCTCTGCTCCGTATCGTTCTTCGATTCGTGAAATCCCCGTTCTGCGGTATGTCTGATCATTATATAGAACATGCCAGAGAATTCTGATTTTAATTCGATTGTCCTGCACCGGTCTGCAACAAGAGCCCACTGAAATTAGAATTTAATATACGGTCTTATCTTCGGATGATTTGTAATAAAGAAGTAATAAAATAGGTCAAAGAGTATTATATCTCTCAATCATTTTAATGTGCGACTTTTATCCACTAAATAGGTAAAGGAACATTACTTGTACAAAAATGTACTTCGAAAGTCAGTATTTCGAAATGTTATAAGTTAAATACGCGCATTTAGAATACAATACAATTAGAAAAAAATTTCACGAAAAAAATCTGGAATTACACTGATCGTGCGTGACACGAATCGAATGTCGACCGGTATAGAGAAAATCTTTAATATTATCGAGAACACCAATCATAGAACATAGTAGCGTGGAAATTCTGTCGTTTAAAAATGTTTATGCCCTTATTCTTTCCAAAGCTCTAATTTCTACTGCGTTGCGGAATGATATTAAGGCATCGTTTGATATAGAGCACCGTTCATGTTGCAAGCGGCTAATTAACTTTACTACTTTCATGAACTTTTGGCGCTTGAAATCTGCGCAAAAAAGACTGTTAAGATTCGGAACGACCTGAATTATAGACTTGCGCGAATGAATTTGGAATCATAGTAAAAAAAACTTTCTTATCAATTTTCTTAAAATTTAAATAAATATATTAATATTCCACCTCGCAGTTCATCTAAAATTTCATTTATATAATACACACAAAATATTGCTTGTTAAAATCATCGAATTATTGGTGATTTTAACCTCTTTTTGAAAGAAAATATAGTATTTAAGAAAAATACTATATTATGCATTTGTTAGAACTACAAAAAGCTATCTTTTTTCATAAGTATAATCTTTTACAATCCAATTATGAGTTCGTCAAATCAAATAAATCATGTAAAATGTTGAAGCAAATAAGAAAGTATTAAGTGAATCAGATAATTGCGAAGCTTGTTGCACTATCATAAAATAAACGAGAACATACCAACAGGCAATTAGAGAGCGGGCTAATTTATTGTACACACACACACACACACACAAAACGACGATTTTCATTTGTAACTTTCAAGTGCAGTCACGATTTATCGTATATTCTCGTTTGGTATATAAGTTGCAAGAAAGTAAATTTCTCATCTAACGAAAGAATGCGTTGAAAGCACGGTGATTTGGCATTTTCTTCGAACCAATAATAGTAGCAGAGCATTCTTTGCAACATTCGCTTGGCGGCCGGTTATCCACTCGAAGATTTCTACCATTTCTGCTCTCGATTTATCTGGCTAATTTTGTAAATTAATGGATCTCTGGTCTAGAAACCGACAAATTACATTGTTTAGATGCCCTTTCGTCAAGCTGTCAAGTATCTATTCTTTTTTCCTCGAGAATCAGTTTCACAACATTTAACTCCTTGACAATTTTCTGTTTACTATTCTCTTAACTTTCGATTACACGAGTCTATGCATAATGTGCATAAGGAATATTTGCCTATCTTTATTAGCATTAAAATAAATAAAAATATATAAATATGAATAAATCTATCATAAATCTATCATTTTTGCTAATCTTAAAATATATTAAAACATTGAAAATTGATCGATTTTTCTTTTTGATAGTCATATTAATTTCAGAAAAGATTTCATGTTGAATTGCATATATCTTTTAAGTAATATTTTTTAAATAAAGATAAAAGATGCAATATAAAAGTTCAATTAAAGAATAATGCATAAGAATATAAGCATTTATTACTTTCATGAAGATTAATGTAGAAATTAAAGTAATGATAGGAATTTAAAGACAATACTTCACTGTACTTCGCTGACAGTTGCAATTTTCTTGAAGATAAAAGTGACAATTTTTGTGCCATTTCATGAAAATTGCCGGGGCAAATTGTTTCTTTTTCTCTGTAATGTTCTTCGTGAAGTAAATTATTTTATCGAGTAAAGTAACATGAGTACGACTTATTGTTGCTATTATAAGAAAATTATTTTAAGTGGAAGTCAGAAGAAATTTTATTGATCAAATTAATATTGATAATTATAACATATTCTTAAATGCAACAATTTTAGATAATGGTCCTTTTATAGTTGTCATTAAAATTCATTTTTAAAATTTATAATTTTAAAAATGAAAATGTTAATATAAACTATTAATTTTTCATCAGACATATTAATGTTTCTTTTCTTGAAGACAAAAAGAAATATATAAATTGTCTTTGAACAGAAAAACATAAAAAAAGATTTCTACCATTGTTATTGTTTTAAATTAATTTTCCTGTTGAAACAGTTACCATTTTTTCTACTTAAACATTCTTTTTACAACTCTATCCTACGTAAGTATGCTCGTAATATTTTACCGATGGCATTTAAGTTTCTCACGCGGAAAACAGATAGATGGAATAGAAAATGCATTGTCTTAAAGTGGCAAGGCAGTCGAGGGGACAGGGTTGCACCCAAGGACTATACGGAAAAAGCGAACAGAAGAGGGATGAGATATCTTGTCCTCGTGTTCGAGTACCATCGACCTCGCGCGTCTTTGTAAAAGGTGATAAGACACGTCAGATCGACCGCATCCAATAATCAAAGATATCGATGTAACATACATATATGACATTATCTACATAGATATAAGGATTACTTGTTATTTAAAGATATAAGATAATATTGTTTACAAGTGCAGAACTTATAAAGATAAAAATACGAAAAAATTTTCATATTGTTTCAAAATATACATTTAAATTCTAATTGTTTGGAGAATTCAGTGTATTAATTTTAATTTTCGATAAGTATAAAATTTGAAATTAAACGTTAAATATATTAAATACACTCTTGATAAATAGCTAAAAATATAAAAAATATAAAAAATATAAAAATATAAAAATAGTATAAAAATAACAAAATTATATTCTTTATATTGATGATTGATGTAAGATATAAAGGTGATAAAATCAATTAAGAATGTTTCCCGATATTTGAACATTTTTGTTTTTCTCTTATAGTATCCCGATACTTAAGATATCAAATAGCCTGGCTATTTAGTTGATTGTAGAACATTATTTTAAGACTCACCGAGATAGTAGTGATATTTGTGAGAGAATCAATTACATACCTGTAACAAAAAAAAAGATATATTAGTATGAAAAAACAATTACATTATGTTTGATGACATAAAAGAGCAAACAAATGCAATCATTTGTAATATTGAATCAGGAAAATATTAATAATTATTAAGATCTATAATTGAACATAATAATTTATTCTAGCCTTTGTTCACATTGTTTGTCAATTAGTACAAATGTCACAAAAATAACTCGAATTGCATCCATTGCAGTATAATCTAATAATCATTATAGTAATTATAGTAATTATGAGAGCAATAAAAGAAACATATAGATTCGAGGTAAAAAAATCAACCATACATATCGATGCTATAGAAAGATTTTTTAAACAGAAGCTTATGATTGCATTTATATTCAATTTAAATGTCTTTTAACTGTTTTTAATGTCTATGACATCTATGTAATTTAATAAGTTCAAGAATTTGTAAAACTGTTAAAACGTTATCGGCTAATTTGGATATGTTAACTATGATATTAACATTATTTAGAAGCATTATTAGAATATTGCCTTTAAGATATTTTATAAAATTAGATATATTATAGACTAGAGTATTTCACAGAATATGAGAATATATGATACAGTACAAAATATAATTTTACATAACATGAGAATAGCGATGTATTATGCGCGCTTGTTACGATGTACGTATATGAATCACGACAAGCATCTTCCATATATCGGTCTACAAGTAGATCTTGAAATATGCAACAGACCATCATAGTCATATACCATTTCCAAGCTCAAATCTTGCGATTCCCCTTCCATCGCTCTCTTGCGCATTCATGTTGCACGTACAATAGTTAAAAAAAGTAGACTACCATCCGAAAGATGACGGTGCATTAAAATGTCCCCAGTATCGTCCTGGTAATATGCGAGAAGCATTTGCTCACAAACGAGAACATGTTGGACTTCGCGTTATTGCGTATCATATCATTTGTAAAATTTAAAATAAAAATATTTTTTAGCCAAAGTATATTCTAAGTTCTTCTTATCAAAATATAATAAATTTTTTATAACTTCAGTACGAATAAAATTTAATACAAAAAAAATCTTAAGACGTTTAATAGCTTTTTTTAGTTTTATTTTCAGTTATTTCCATAAATTTACGGATTGTTAAAAATTACTACAAAATTAAATAAAAGTTATTCCTCTGCCATCTTGGCACAATTGGTGATGAATACAATATATAAATCTATGTCACAGAATACGATAAGAGAAAGAAGATGAATAATGAAGTACTATTATCGATCTACACTGAGAAAGGATTTAAACAATAAATCATTTAATAATAAAAACATACATGCGCGTGTTCTCATTTTTATCCCATGCACATATTTAAAATAAAATAATAAAAATGACAATCAAACAGAGCAAATGTTACATATTTTCGAACATGTCTATATACATGTCTATATTCATAAATTTTATACGAAGTCCCTTATCTTAATCGCGACAGAGTGGCAGATATGAAGATCTTGCGTAATTTCTCGCAGCGAAGAAATAACACAGTGAACTCGATCTGTATTTCGTTAACAGGCAGATGCTAAAATTACACTAAGTGATTGTTAATCTGATTATTCGGCTTACTTTGAGATGCATGCAGAACCACATTTGGAGTAGAGAATAATATCTGTATAGTAATGCAATAAAAATGTTCACCGCTCGCGGCTTCTCACTGATCTCAGAAAAAAACCAGTTCGTTAATAAGACTGAGCGCATTTACAAGAGCACTGCCTTTGACCTGGCAAAAGTGACACCGGGATATTACAACGGAAATTTAATACGGGAATCGTTTAATAGTACCAAAGAAAAAGAGGAAACAAAGTGCTTTTCGCCGTTTGGCGATTTGCTTTCACTAACGGTACAAACGTTTAAGATGAGAAAATTACCACGTACACATTTAAAATAAAATAATAAAAATGATAATTCAAGCAGAGCACATGTTGATTCACGCTAATTTTCTTTTACTCTTAATAACAAAAATTGGAATATACTCTATTTCTTGGAATGAAATCTTACTCCAAAGAGTATTAAACAATATTAAAATACTGTTACTACTGAAAAAGAGTAAAAAATTGATATTTTTGAATACAGTGATTGGCAGATTTTCAATCTTTTGGAGTAAGATATCATTTTAAGAAATGTAAAGAATACATAAATATAAAATATGTAGAAAGAATAAAAAAACAAGCAAAAAATAAGAAGGTCGATAATATGTGAATATACTAAACAAACACATTTAAATAAATTATATAAATTAATTTTCGTGATTAAGATGAATAAAATATTATTAAAATATCTATTGTACAATTAAATAAATATAGAAATCATTTGTTTCAAGTTTCGAAATAACGCATAAATATGAAAACAGACGTTGCAGATGCTTTCAAAAAAAAAGTGTGTCAAATATCACAACATAACTGACACGGACGACGCGACGCTCGACATTTGCATGTAGCCGGTAGCGACGTAATACGCCTGTTACGTGCATTCTTTCATTTCATCATTTCGGTCACTCCCCACGTTCGCGAATGCGAATTTTCTATGTTAAATCCAATGCAACCAAGTCGCATCGCCGATAAATCATACTACTGAATGAAATCCCAAATTTTACAAATTGCATATCAAAATTCCACATAGATATACACGTTTCCGACACATGTACGATATTCTCTTATTTCTCACAGTGTTGAATATGTTTTCCGACGTAAGCTGACATTTATCGCGTAAAATATGTACATATACCGTTCCGTTTCAATTTCGCGCTTGCTTTTGTTTGAGATATGTGTAAAATAATTTATTTCTAAGCTTAATAAACCTAAATAAAATTTAATAAAATTTGACAATGAATCAAACTACAAAATAATATAAATAATTTTATTGTCAAATCACTGATAATCTTACTAACAACAATAAAATTCAACATTTATAATACTTCCCTTATATCTTTTGTCACTTTACAAAACATAAACGTCTATAATTTTCATTTAATTATACAACAAGGGAGCGAAGCAATTGCGAAAAGAATAGCGAACACAGAATACAGGAACACGCATAGAGTAAAGAATTGTATCGTGCATCAAAGATACTAAGATATTAATATATATATTTCGTACGCGGGCACGCTTTGCCGAGGAATTCATTTCCCCGCTGCGGAACCAGCGGAAAAAGGTCTGGAAGATCAGAGGTTCCTCTTGCGGAAGATATTTGCTGATGCGGGGCGGGTGGCGCAGCGCGCGACGACAGGAGTAAAATGAGAAAAACTGAGGCATAAAATTGCATTTGCTTACTTCGCGCCGCCACCTGCTAGTGCCTCTGCGGCATCTCGCCGTCGCAGCCGCATGCTGCGGTGCAGTCACTGTTTGCTCGTTTAAAAGGCCAGTACGCCGCGCTTTAATCAAGTTCGCCCGCGGGAAAATATTACCGGACGGCGTTTCAATCCGAAAGGCGATGAATGCCTGTAGCAACAGCAGCCGCGCCGCGGTTCATTGTGCATTCGCACCGTGTATATCACTCGTCGGGAACATGCGTACAGTTCCTATCAGCTTCGCTAGATAGAAAAAGATAGGAGAGCAAATCGGGAAACACACGTTGTTCACATTAACATAACTATGTGTGCGCACTTTCTAAACATTTATCGGAATAATTATAAAATATGTTATCTCCGATTGGAGGGAGAAAGATTGGAGGGGATACTGCCAACTGAATATTTATTAAATATAAAGATATATTTATTTGATAAAAGGAATGTTAATTTGATTTAACAATAATTTTTTTTATTGAACAAATATTTACTTACTGAAAGTAAATGTTCAGTATTGAACATGAATTGGCAGTATTGAACTAAATATTCATTAAAATTAACTATATTTTTTTCTCAGTATAGATAATCGATTTGTCAATATTCAGTCCGTATAAGTTTGAAAAAATTATGAATTTTTTAATTTTTTAATTTTTCAATTGTTATATATAATGAGAAATATTTCCGAAATTTTTGTATTTTTTTTTTTTTCGTTAAATTGATACTGAGATTTTAATTAAATTTATTCTTCGAACGTAAAAAAGAGATATTTGCAAACATTATGAGATTTCAATAAAAATAAAATAATTTAAAAATAAAATAATTAGTTCAAAACAATAGAATCTATCCTTCATAAACAATAATTAATTAAACAAATGCTTCATCAAATATTATAACATAAATTCGCAATCCATGAAATATCTTCATTCAAGAAAAGCAATATCTGCGATTTTTAAAATAATATATTATAATGCGCATTTTTTAATGAAATAAATCTTAATTTTTTCAAAAATAATAATTAATATACCCTTAATCTTGCATTATAACACAATTCATTAATTAAACATTGGGCCAATATTGCGCCAATAAACTGTGCTACTTTTTTATTAATTTTTATAGTTACGCAGAAAGGACGATTTTATTAAAGTATACAACAATTAGTTAAATACAGATCTAAAAATATTTTTGTTGATCAAAATAATTCTGTAGGACGCTCAAACTGATTGCTAGAATGTCAAAAATTTTTTACAGCATTTCTTATTGTGCTTGAAATTCCTATGCAATTATTTTGATAATTGGATCATCTGTATCTAGCTAAATTTTTAGATACATCATCAATCGAATTTTACAAATCGCATTTCCGTACACGTATCGTATTTGTAAGAAAAAGTTATTTTCTAAATTGTCATGTAATGTTCTACGTCAGTCCATGTATTACAGATCACAATTGAAGTTGAAAGTAGCAAGAATACAGCTAAAACATTACCGACACTATATTCACCTCCACGATGGTTTCAATATCTACAGCTTAAAAAGAAATTTAGGCAGTTAACGTGCCTGTTACAAAATATGGGCCCTTCGTGCTACAGTTCCGTAACTTTGATAGACAGAAGACGTTTTTTATTCGCTATTCGCGGAAGTTTCGCGAAACATCAAGCGATCAAGCCGGTACCAAACCGTTTTACGGCGGCAACTTCTACAAGATATTCGACGAAGGTACACCTTTGACAATCTTCAAGGTACTTTATGAACGCATGTTATAGAGTTGCATATTAATGGTTATGAGCACTTCCTTAAAGGAAATTGCAGAGAAGGATCGGTAGAATCGCTGTATTCGTATCCTGTTATTCTCGTTTCACCAACAATCGTCGATATGCATGTGGGAAGCGAGCAAGGAAAGTTAGAAGCGAAATTTGTCTTATATTGTTTTGGGAGGCACTCCAGAGCGTCTCCGATTGTCTCATGCATTCTACAACGACGAAACTATCGAAAACACCATGATCAGAGAAATTGATATTGGGTTCGAGTTCGATCGGAGTGGTCTAACTTTTGACTTACGGTGGAGAGTGGTATAATCATCCTCCATCATGAACTATTTCGAACATTGAGATGGTGACGGTAATGATATATCGCCGAATCATCGCATGCGCA
>NW_017259213.1:2918680-2922562 GCF_001594045.1 Atta colombica | reverse complement strand
CTCTCTCTCTCTCTCTCTCTCTCTCTCTCTCTCTCTCTCTCTCTCTCTCTCTCTCTTTCTCTAGAGAATACGAATTCATGAGCATGCATCGAGGATTCAGTGCTCTTGGACCGTAGCGGAAAGCTGATCTAAAGCGAAGTAACGCAAATTACAGTCGATATTTCATATAATGTTTCGTACAGGGACTTTCTCTGTAAGGGGATAAGTCAAGTCAAATATAAATAAAAGAAAAGGAGAAATAAAAAGATCGCCTATACACATACCTCGCTCATTATAATATGTCTATTTTGATTATAATTTTTTTTGCATGAAACAAGTTCTTGCACTAAATTATATTAATAATATAAGTATGACGTGGAGATTTTTCTCGTCACAAAGTAATAATTTTTAACTAAGGAACTCATTAATTAAAGTGAATTCTATCTCAAATTTTATTCGCAATGCCAAGCACCATGCATGTCGCAGACACAGCATGATATCCCGTAATATACTCTCGGGTAAACAGATTGAACAACGTCTTCATTCAAGATCTCAGCTCGGTTGATTCAAGTCATGAGCATACAAACGAAGCTTCACTTACAATTAGTGACACGACACGAACATAATTTCGAAACACGGCACATTGAGATAGCCCAGATTAATCTTAATTATATAACGGAGACGACTAAATCGACTATACTCTTTTGAGAAAAGAATTGATAATAAAATGTTTCAAAATAAACGTTATTTGAAAGAAAGAAAAGAGCGCATTAAAAACTTTCTTTAACATCCTGTCAGTAACTAACGATTTGTCACTTGACCTAGTTTTCATTTCTTACGATCGAACGCTCTTGGATTATTTTCATTTTAACGATGTAGCCTCCGCAAAACGAAAAAGGGTGAGAAATTTAACGGATGTGCGAAAGAGCTGTTGCACTTCTGCTTGTCATTCCAAGTGCATCACACATGAAATACATGATTCTGACGAAAGACGGTATCTCGTACCATCTTTCATATTATTATCATGCAAGTTCGCTTGTACGTATCACAAGTAGAGTAAGCCGCAAACGAATAGAGTAAGCATATTTTACAAGCTTTGAAATTTTCTCAGCAAATACCCTTATATACCCTTATATATGAGACGTAGTACATATATCTATAATATGTAAATATTTGTAATATATTACAAAATTAATTTCAATCGTCGACGAAATACATGGTCAGTCCGAAAAAGTTCCAAGATTGATTTTTTTTTTAAACATATAAGTTGACTACACCTTTTAATACCAACATTCGACTATTTGTGCGATTTTTTCACAGCCCTGTAAGCAACAGATATGTTTCGAAAACCAGCCATATAAGTTTCGTTGAATTTTTTTCCCTTGTAAACACTTTTGTAATAAAACAGCGCGCTGTTGTCAAATTTTATAACAAAATTCAAACCTGAAGATGATGCTAGGGGTAAAATCAACCAAAGTGAGGGTGAGAGATAATAAATACAATTCAGTACATGAATACACAAGTTTGAATGTGACATTTTTTAAAATAAATTGAATGTGTCCGACTTATTACACGAAAAATATTATATTCCTTTCCGGAAAATGATACTAAAAAATATTTTTATAACGAATCTATTATCGTCCAAAGTTGCTATTGCTGGAAAGCGACAGAAAGTGGCAGCTCTCGACCTGTTGACAAGCTGAAGATTCTCGTCGATTTCGTCTCAGTCGATTCTCTCTGTTCTTTCGTTATTGCGAGCCATTCGTCATTGGCCGGAGCCCAAATCCATGCCTCCAATAAGAATGCACTTAAGTGCGAACACAAGGAATCAATTTGCTCGATATTTTTCCGAGACTTCGGATCGGTTAGGATTTCAATTCCATCCACGAAGCGTCTTCGAGGGAAGCGTAATCAGGTTATCGAGAAAAGATCTCCATTGATATTAAACGAAAAATGGAGGCGAAAAATGATATTGCACATGGACGATAAAGTCGAATGCACTTTTTCCAGTGAGATGAAACTTTTATCCTGCTTACTTGTATCGTAAATTTACCAGTCTATGCGTTGCTGTTTCTGCATGGAATTTGATGAGTTCGCGAAAACCTTTACAAAGATACGAAGATAACAGCATATTGTTGGAAAAAGATATGGTGTAAGTGTGATTAAAAATTAAGTTAAATGATTCGTAATAGAGAACTCCAATTAACCCAATATATAATATCTTATATAAAAATTTGAACCGTTTGGGGATCATTAGATGATAATATTGATAACATTCTATAATTGTGAAAACGAACAGTACTTGTTCATGCACCGAGAGAAATCGATATTCTTCGAGTTGCACCGATGCCATGTTGCAGAATTACAGTCTCTAACAGCCATATTCATAGTTAGGACGTTAATCAACTCGATTAAGTTTCAGTATCCGGTAATTGAAGCTGAAACTGAATTTTAATCAACATATATTCCCAGTCGAAATTAATCAGAGCTATCGCAACTAGCTCAAGATTTACTGTTTTAGTACCTATTCAGGAAATTTAGCGATGTTAAAATTTAAAAAATGTTAAATCTCACATGTAATCTCTTCTACGTATATCTGTTCTTAACGAGATCTATAATATTAACTAATTCATTAAAATTAATTTACAAATTAAATTATCTTTCAAATGAATAACTATTTTAAATCAGTATAAAAAAATAAAATGATAAAATAAAATTCTTATTTATTTTATTTTTAGCTTAATTATCTCCTAATGTTAATAAATAGACTTAACAAAAGTTAATGCATACTGTCTCTCTCTCTCATTTCATTTATACATATATATAGAGTTTTGACGCCGGTTCAGCCACTGAATTCTGCTGAGATATTTTTTATTTCCATATAACTGTAGAGAAATCCGTTTTAGCACAAAAAACGTCCGAGCAAATGTTACAATCTCTGAATAGCAAATATCATCGTTTCACGTGTAAAAATGCGACCATTCATACAATGATGTAAACTATCAGCATCCTCTGCCCTAGAAAATTCTATTATGTTCGGTGCAATGTAGAGCTACAATGGAAGACGCGCAATTTTTTTCTCAATTCTTTCACGCTGCACTCATTTCCCGTTGTTCGTCCTCTCGTTAACGCAATCGATCATGTCATATAAATTTACCAAATTTCCAAACCATTTTACCATACTTTCGCAGACACGTCGTCCTAATTTATTTTACAATATAATGAAATATCCGAATTTAATATGTATGTTGTTTTTTGATGACTTATCTTGAACGAAATATATATTTCAATAAATATTAAAATTAATAACACAGTTTTCAAAACATAATTGGTAGACAATTATATCTATACATAAAAGATTATATCTATACGTAAAAGAAGAAATCAAAACATCAATTTGAAAGTAGATTCCCAATTTCAAACTACAATCTAAGCTTGGATGAATCTCTGTAGTGTATTTTACACAAAATTACATAGCAAGTTGAAAATTTGTCTTCTTTTGTGAATGACGATTGATCTGGACAGAACTGCAAGTCATGCCTTCGATCGGACCAAGAGAGAAACTTGAGTTCCGTTTGTCTTGTCTTGCCTTCACGCGCAACTGCAAGTCACACCGACGTCAAATATCCGTAGCACGTGGTCCGTGAATTGCGGTGAAACTTGCGCTCCAAGAACTTCGTTGCTCGAGGCCGAACTGACTTCTCAGAGCTTCAGTTTCTCTCTCGCATGGAAAACCCGCAAGATCTAAGTTGACGTATAATTTATCATTTGAACATAAAAATCTCTACTTCGCAAAAATACAGAGAAAGAAGCAAATAGTATTTCAGTAAATTAGAGAAGTCCATCAACAACGAGCATCTCTTAAACGCAATAATTTGATATTACTTTAAAAGATATATAATT
>NW_017259213.1:2894769-2918580 GCF_001594045.1 Atta colombica | reverse complement strand
TTATAAATTATAATAATTAATTAATGATAAAAATAAAGGCAGATATATTAAAACTAAAATTTATTCTATTAAAAAAATAATAAGAAAAGAAGTCGTACAACGAAACATTGTTGAATTCTGAAAGTAACAATGTAAAAAATGCACGTCAATATACGAATAGACAAGCTCAATATTACTAACAAGACCTGAGGAATTCAGCGGAATGCTTCATAACAGGCCGAAGCTCTTAACTTTCGCAGCAGCTTTCTAACAGTAAGCTTTCCTTATTCATTCCATCCCCCAACGTAACGCTGTAAACGACGAATTATACCGCCCTCAACATTACTTAACTCGGTCGTTACGAGAGCTGCAAATTAGTCACTCGCGATTGTTCGCTAGTACTGCCAGTGTTAAGTTAAAGTCGGACAAAACCGCAAATAAAAAGCCGGGTCGAAAAAGCTCTCGTTTCACACCGGTCCAATTAGCTGATAAAAGCGCTGAAAGAAGTATAAACGCGACGGGTGGGCGACGCACTTCTCGCGAATCATTTTATTCGCGATAGCTATAAGGGAGAAAGAATAATGCGATGATGGCGCATCGCTTCTGGCCGGGAAAATTCTTTATGCACCTTGAGGAAGAACAAAGAGCTTCTTAAAAGAAGGATGAACCCAATTCAATAAGAAATTAGTAATATTCATGTTGGGTCGGCGAAAGATAGTAAAAGATTTTACTCGCTCGAGCCGATCATAATAATTTATATGCGCGTTCTAGTTAACTTTATAACTTACATCCGCGCGCTGAATTATCCATTAGATACATTTTAAGTCGCTCTCGAGAAGCAGAGTAACTTTCTAACGTAAGCTGTAATCTAACTTGGTAAGTTCCGAAAGCAGTATTAGGAACGATTATCCTGAATGCAGCTTCTGTGAAATGCACTCGAAAGAAATTCAAAATTTTTGTCGATCTTGTTGGATGGAAAACGCATTAGCCACAATGACACAATGACAATCAGACACAATGTGATGACGTCGATTGCACAGGGAGACTTTTGTCTCTCTCTCTCTCTCTCTCTCTCTCTCTCTCTCTCTCTCTCTCTCTCTCTCTTTCTCTCGTCCTAATTGCAGCATCAACCCTCTTTTAATTTGAAGAAAGCTTCGAAGTTGCACCTTGTTTTTCAATAATGAAATATAATAAATTATGTACACATAAACAGATATAATTTAATGTGAACGAGCAATTTTAGCAATAAAAACGATTTAAAACCGTTTTAATTAACCCTTTGATAGCCCAATAAAGGAATGAACTCGGAGGAAACATACTCGAGTAGGTATAGCATACCCAACCAATTCAACTGCTTATAACTTTCATAAAAATATATTATAACATTTCTTTTTCAATCAAAACGAACATAATGATGTAAAGAACATAACGAATCAAGCAGATGTATAGGTCTTTATTAATTAAGAAAATTAAGAAAATTATAAGCAATTGAAAAATATTAGAAAAAAGCTAGATATGGTATACAGAATAGCATCGAGAAGTTAAAATTATCCAGATGATTACATGATCAATGATAAGCATATTACATATCTCGCACATTGATTTACGAACGTTTAAAGATATACATTTCATCAACAAATCAAGAATGGCAAAATTTATTGTTACCAATAAATTCATCAGCATTCGCGAAATCTTTTTATCCGATGACATTTATGGGCCAGCTATACCAAACGTCACTTACATGATGGTGCCCTTCATACTACCGTCACGCCTCGACGAGCAAGCTAACGTCCTCCATTAGGCTTATTGGCTGATGCAGGAATTAGAGCGTCCATTCTAGTCCATGGATTGCGAATGTTACGTATCCGGCGTCCCGGTGTCGGATGAATGCAAAACGTTTCGCTCGACATCATCTTGCCTGCTGCATATATCCCCGAGGATATGGCACTGCTACCCATCTGGATAACGAGTGGTTCCTGTTTTGCTCTCATCCATCCAGGCACTAATGACGTTCCGCCGACTACATCCCGCTCACGTACCTCGGCAATCCCGTCGGCGCTGCCTCAGCGCTGTCGACGTCTCGCGTGTATCTATACTGAGTTTATTTCATCTCGTTCTTACCGAAGTACGAGAACCAATAGAAAGTTTCTTAATATCGGATGAAAACGCTATTGCAACCTCATACGAAAGTTCACAGTCGATGCACCCTTCTTGGACCGACTTTATTTCCGCTCTTTTTTTCCTGCGCAAGATTTTCAAGGATTCATTGCTTCCGATGAAAACGGTATTACTTAGCTGACAAGTAACTGATGGTATTATCACAATTTTATTTAAGATAACGCGAGAAATGTCAATAAATAGTAAAATATCAATTATTAGATAAATTGATCTCTTCAATATTCATTACTATATTTTCTAAATATGTCAACTTTATAATATTGAATTCATTTTTAATTTATTTTTAAAAATACTGTTTGAAATTCAAACTCGTAAAAGCATCGATGCCAATCAGTGCTACGTTCATTAGTGATAGATATAATGTATGATTAAAATAAGAAAACAGTTTCGTTTTCCTATATGTTTTTGTGTTCTTAAAAATAGAATATGTTTTTTATAAGCATATGTACAAAAAGAAATTAAGGATGCATTCTTCAAAATGCATGGTATAAAAACTCGGAAGCTTACATCTTTGGAACCGATCGTCAAATGTCGTTAGTTGTGTTATACGTATTTATTTTCAATTCAATCATTTCGTGTGCTTCTATTATATTTTTTGTTCATGAAATGCTAAATTATATAAAGTATTTATATATTTTAAAAATTAACATTCTGCAGTTATAAATATATGCAGTTATAAATATTCGTTTTATTAATAATAATTCTAGACTTGGTAAATCCTTTTGCCTTCTCATCATTCGTTCATCTGCTAATAAACTCGCATTAAAAAAAAACAGATCAAGGTTAAAGTTGCGATAAATAACTATTGAAGTTAACTTACCATTCAAATATAATTCAGAATTAAATTTAATAAAAAAAAAGTCTTAAATTATATATTATTCACAATTTTCACGATTATATCTTGATATTGTTATGAGTTATATTTTGAGAAAATTGATATAAATAATGTAAAAATAATGTAAAAATAATGTGGAAATAACTACTGCCTAATGTAAATTTCAATATTGCATGGTTATTGCGGGAAACTATTCCCATAAAGATAGGCGCGAGCAATCAATAACAAATTGCGGAAAATCAGTGGTCTTTCCATTGACTCCATTAGCTTAAGCTTCTATTACGGGTTTTTCAAAATTATCTTTGTAACTTTCTTTCACACATCAGAAATTTTTAACTGGTTATGATGTGGGTAAAATATTTGATTCAGGAACGATGGTTGTCGTACAAAATAACGTAATTGGATTTAGGATGGCACTGTTGAACCTTTTTCCTCTCGCAATTTAGAAGCACGTAAAGTCGCAAAATTGCAAGAACTTTCAATTGAAAGTAATAACATCTGTTCCTTTCAGTTTTGCAATAAAAATCTGTAACAGTGATAAGTTAAATGATAAATATATACTTGCATCTGCGCGGAGAATTACTCAGTATCTTCTAACGAGAGATTGCATCCGTTAAAAAAAATACGTGCACGTCCGAGAAAAGAAATTTTTCAAATTCATTATATAACAGGAATATTCATTACACCCATAATTCTTAGCTAACGTTGCATTTTAATAATACACGAAACGACTTTCAGAATTGAAAAATCGCACCGCTTAACTCCATCGCAATACCCCGAGAGGTTGAAGATGAGTTTCAACAACAGTACTATAGTTTCTTTCACGTACATACTTTATAAAATACATACTTTATATAATATCATCATTTTTTACTCTGTAAAACGAACTATCTATGTGAGAAGTTTAATTAAGTTTAATAAACCCTGCTTTGAAAAGTTTCAATTTTTATTTTATACTCATTTTTTATAAATTATTTTGTTATTTTTTTATTTTAAATTAGTGATTATTAATGAATAATTTCTTTAACTGTTATAGTATTATTTAAATTTCTTTAACTATTATAGTATTATTTAAAAAATCATGATAAAAATATAACTTATAAATATTTTATATTGTTTAATATTTATTCTGAATATATATAGAATATATAGAATATATATACATTGTAAATAAAATAAAAATTTATTAAATAATTTATTATACTAGAAGTCTCGACATAATTATAATTATTAATAGACTTTAATATTCCTAATCCTTCAGAGAAAATCGCTTTTTTTATTAAATCAACTTAAAATGTATTTAAATGTATTTTAATTAAATGTATTTAATTGAATAATAAGACTTTAGTAAAACGTAATTTCAATTAAGCGTTAAGCATCATTTTCATGTTAAAATAATATTTCATACATATAAGTGTTTCTAATGATAAGTTAATATGTTGAACTTTACTAAGTGAATCTTTTTTGCGTTAGAACATCTAAACCGTAAGCACTAATGCATTAAGGACTAATATATCAATTATACCACACGAATTATTTTTAAAGAAATATATTCTAGCCCCATAAAATATATCAAAAGAACAGTCTATTGAATATATAAGCCACAATGTGAATTTTGTTTTTATTAGCGAAAAATAACGACATTGTTCTTCTGTTCACACCATCCTTGTTCATCTTGTGCCAACCGTAAAAGTCGTAATAGTTTAAAATCTTATCGCTATGGACCACACCGGATGGTGACCGCTGGCTCGAATCATTATAAACATATGGCGACTTTTATTGCGAGGCGGCAAAAGATAGCAGCAAAAGAGTAGTTTTAAAGGCAGATTGAAACTGCTAAATAAAAAAATAATTTCAAAATATAATGACTATTCGTTATCTCTTTACTGTGGCACATTAACAAAAAAACAAACAAAATCGGAAAATAAATAACTGAATGGATAAATATTTAAAATTAGATGTGAAGATGTTAAAATTAAAAATATACAATAAATTAATTAAAATTAATTTTAAAATAAATTCTTCCTCTTTGAATCTTTTCTCTATTGTTTGGTTCTTGGAGTCCTCTATCACTGTCTCTATTTGATTACTTCACACCAAGTTCGCGACAATATTAAGTTTAACTTAAGTTTAATTTAGTTTAATAATATCTTTTGCAATTATATCGTTTCATCACTAATTCGTTTTATTCATTAAAATAGTATGCATTCATTTTAACATTGAATTCAACTGAGGCATCAATAGCGAAATAATTGTCTTAACCAATATTCTTAATGATTATTAAACTAGTCTAGCAATACGTTTATCTCACGCTTAATATATCACCGTCGTGATACTCATGATATACGCCACGTATGTAAAATCGGGTTGCGGAAACGCCCCGTTAACAGACCACGGTAAATAATTTATGCTGTCTGCGCATAATCCTGGCGACACGCGATGAAACTGAAATTTCTACGCCTTGTGAAATTTCAGTAATGCGTACAATAGAACTACTCGTCCGTAAAGCCACAAGAGTCCATTTTACATTCCTACAAATCCTACAGAAACGGGTTGTTGGTAACATATTGCCATTAGGTAGTACCAAAAATAACATTAGGTATATTCTGCAGTATATTAAGCATCTTGATGAATTATTTAAGAAAAGAGCAAGATATATATTTAAAAGCTTAATAACAAAGATCAATTTTAATGATTAATCTAGCAAAAATTGTTTTTCTCGTACTATATATTATTTTACAATTATATTTTACAATTGAAAGAAATGGACGTTATTCAAATTCTTAACCCTTTAGCACTAATAATAATAAATCTAATATTATATCTCTAATATTTAATTATTATTATATATTATACTAATATTTTAATATATCATAGTTTTAGCCTTTAGTTAGAAGGCACCGATAATATAATAACTATTGTAAGTATATTATTATAGATACAATTATAATCGAGAGAATTCACGAAGGTACAAATACCACGACATCATGAATGCAATGCTTTCGCGCTGTTTATTGCCGTTAACAAAAGCTAGAGCTAATGCAAATAATTTGAATGATTATGAATGCCACATGTAAACCGAATCGAATTCACTGTGTAATTGTAAATTCCTCATTATCTCGAACTCGCGTAACAATCCTAATGATTCCGCATACTAAATCGCATATTTACAGAAAATATCTCGTTTCAAATTTTTTTCTCATATGGAAAGTACAGAAGCTAAAAATAAATTTCATAATATAATGTGTGTATCAATTTTAATGTCTCTATATTTCATTGCATTTTTAATACATAAAGAAATAAAAGATTAATAAACTCAATAGTATTATCAATGCGACAGTTGTAATTTTCATAAATTCATAAATTCAGCATTAAATCATGTTTTGCAAATATAAATACCAAACGTAAGTCATTGATCGAGTAAATACTCTCTTGAGCGAAAAATAAATATAAAATAAATTGCATGTCACGCAAATAAATACGAAAATAAAACGATATAAAGAAATTATATGGTATTAATTTCGTTTGACTTCTAAAAAATATATATTACATATATTTGATAGCCAAAATAGATTACAGCATCCAAAATAGATTACCACCTACTGATTGTTAAAGTTTCTAGATTTACACTAAAGTTCTTAGTGAATATTTATATCCGGATTTGTATATATAATCGCACTACAAAAATTTGTTCAAAAAATATAGTGTTCTAAGTGGATAAAATAATGTGATATTTTCGACATGCTGAACAAGTTACTCAATCTGTACGCATTTTAGAAAAGAGTTCTTATAAATTTCAGCTCGAGTAAAGTAACGTAAGGCGCACTTTAATGGTAAAAAGTACGAATGTAATTTTGGAACTGTATATATTTTGGTGCTTTTCCAAATGAGACTTCTACAGATTTCAATGTGAATTTCCTCTCCTGACAATTCAATTCCGCTTATGACCGTGCATAAAAAGTTCCGACGACACAGGAGAAGATGTAGGTCAGTTTTCTCCGGCGACGGCGTCATATAGGTAGGCCACTCGAAATAATTTAGTGGCGATCGATCATCTTGCCGAAAATAGAACCGCCTAGTTTGCGGGAGATGTAACGTCGTGTGACAATCTACCCCGATGCAATGTGCGCGCATTTCGCTAATCGTGATCTCCGTTTCCCTCATATTACCGTTCACTCCGCATTGCGCGTATCCAATTATGTTGACATTTAGTGAAGACTGCACATTCTCTCTCTCTCTCTCTCTCTCTCTCTCTCTCTCACACACACACACACACACACACACACACACACACACACACACACACACACACACACACACACACACACACACAAGCACACACACACACACACACACACACACACACACAAGCACATCTTGTGCAACTGCGAGATATGTATACAGATAGCACAGGTCAGTGGTTCGAACGGACGCAAACTTCCACCCTTCGAACTGCTAGCTGTTTCGAAAATTGAATTTGCGACGGATCGCCGCAGTTTCGCAACACACCTTATACCGCGCAGTTATACCTTACACGACCACGAGCTTTTGCGAGGCTACAGTAAAATTAGCCGTTGTGCCTTTTGCACGGCTCAATCGCAACGGAGTTGTGAAAGTGCGAGGAGAATAAAGTATTTCGCCGCAATTAGTCGCGAGCTCGTGCGGAATTTTCGCGCGGCCGGTTCGCCGTAATCGAATGAAGCTCGCGTGTCGACGTTACTGGATGTGTTGACGTAATTTATAGGCACTGCTATACGCAAACGTGCTCATTCACTATGCATCCGACTGTATGTAAAGGTCGGCAGTGCCAAATCATTAGGTTGAATTTATATGTACAAATGACCTAGTCATACAATCATGACTCGAAAATACACACACGCACGCACGCACGCACGCACGCACTCACGCACACATATATATGTATACATGCATGTAACGAAAATTTTCATTAAATATGCTGAAGTATTAATATCAAGGAAAATATTATAATCTATATTAATGCAACCGATTATTATTTTAATAAAATTAATTAATCTGAAAATATTTAAGTATCTTAATTATATCTTATTTATATAAGCTAAAGACTTTATGAATTTATTTTGTTTTTAGAAAAAACTAAAATAAAAATATTTCAAAAATGTTCAATCAGTATACCGTGTAACAAATTCTTAAAATAGTATGTAAAATACAGTAAATTTGTTATTTTTTTATATTCAATACCGAGACCGAGTTGAAAAGAAGAAAATAAAATGCTTGTTTCCTAAGCGTCCACATAACACAACAAATCGTAAATTCATTCGACATAAAATAAATCGTCCATGTTTATCATGAAAGTATTATTACTCTAGGCATTAGAGAGTTGCAACTTGAATTGCGCGCCTCGTTTTTATAAATCCTCAAATAATGAAGAAGAGACAAGAGAAATACGTGCATATACAAAAAATAATAATTGTGATATCTTTTCCATTCTTAAAAAGAGTCTCGTGCTAGATATGATTCAAAAACGGAATAGCATACTTTTGAGATACTTCACTTAGTATTGTATTGTATGTCTGCACACAATAACTGCATTTTGCCTTTCTATACTACAACCGACTGGGATAGTGTATACCCATGTATATATGTATACCCATATACAAATATTTATATATTATATAATGCAATGAAATACATTGCATTTACAGCGTGTATATAGAAATCTCTTGTTCTTCCTAATGTTATTAAACATAATTAAACAATAATATTTTCTCAACAATTATCTCACAAACAATGTTTTAATGACTGATAAATATGCTAATAGTTTGTTATTGGATTTATCAAAACTTTCATTTTGAGGAAAATTTAATTTAACTCAGTTTGTGTATATTCGTTCAGACTCTTTCAACAATGGTAATATAGAAAATATAAAAAAAAGCAGACATGAAAAGTAATATCATTCAAATAAAATTTTTATGATAAGTATATAAAATATAATACAATTATAATCACCAATGTATTCTGTAATTTCTAAAAGGGCGACGTGAAATAAAATGATCCCATTCAATTTCACTTAAATATTGTTCAATTGTCATCCATTGCTACAGGCATTTTCATCGCAATACTTTGTTATGCAAAACTCAATATTATGCAATAAATAACGGAAATTTTACACTATTCCATTATAATATATATATAGACATACACACCTGTCATAATTACTGCACCATACTTGTATAGGTTATATCTCAACTGTACTACTATTTTTTACTCTCTTTTGTTTAATCTTAGGAATTATTACATTGGTTCTCACCAAAATGTTTATAGAATTAAGAACTGCACTCGAATTCGAAAGAGATAGTATCTGAATCGCGTGTTATATGCGCGATCGAAACCTCACTGTCTGAATATTCATCGACATCGTACCCGTACGTATAGCTAATTACGATGCAGCGGACGTTTCAGTAATAAGCGAACGTCACTAACGTCGTCATTATCGTCACAACAATATCGACGGCTCGTGGTCCATCAATTGCGGCGATGTCGCACCTGGCGATCGGTTTATCGATACAACCCGGTACCGCGCATTTCGGATGCACCCTTGTCGGACGCGAGTGATCTATGTTTATCGCATCACTCGTCCAAGCATCAGGAAATCGCTACAAACGTCGCTGTATTTGTGGCACGAAATCCCAATCTAAGCGAACCAATTAACGAGTCCACGTAAACTTTACCCTTACCGATGCCACTTTCCGACATCGATAGTTCCGCAAATATTCATGACACGTTCAGTGTGTTGTTGACATGTTTATGCTATTAATTAATGTACCAACTTTAAAAGATTATTTAACAATAGTACATATAACTTACGGATACTACACTTAGGAAATAAAATTAGTGCCATTGTATAATTATTATATTTTAATATATTGAATTATAAATAATGCAGAAAATCAAGTTTTGAATTAAAATTTCAGTAATATTTGGAATGTTCGTTTTATTGCAAAAATATGAAAACATGTAATTTCAAACTTCTCATGGAATATGTTAGAATTCTACAGTTCAAATACTAAATGGTGTCATGAATATTTACCAAGTTTAACAATTGAAATTAGAAGAAAATCGACTAGTCGATTAAAGTATCTTGACGAAAAATTAAGCGATAAGTTAATTCGATCGACTGTTGTCTCGTCGAATTAATAAATCTTACGCTTCAGAACAATATCTTATATCTTCATCTTCGGAGTTCGAAACTTTCGCGAGCAAGCAAGGTAAAATCGAGTTGCATATTTTGGATTAAAATAAAATTAAAATCTGAAGCACGAGCGACCCGTCTCTTCTCTAATAGTTTTATCAGAATAATTAAGAGAGCCATTAAAAGGTATTTAATCTCACGATAGAAATACATGAGTTAGTGTACCATCGCGATTTAATACTTTGTGCGCACAACCTAGAGATGTTATGAACGACGAAAACTAATTTAGCAGTCGTGAGCCGATAGTATTGCCAGCGATAATGTAATTCGATGGTCCAAGATCGCCGGCGGATAAGCAATAGAACAGTTCGGTTAACTTCGTAGTTCTCGCATTGCTGCTGCAGCTAAGTCAGGTAGCTAAGGTGGGCAATTCACTATTTTCACGGGACAGAATCTCGAGCGGCGGGCGACCACTTGTGTCGCATTCGACGCCGATTGTTCAGCAAGTATTACGCCAGCGACGCCAGCACCAGGTAGATTATTCTCTCCTCCCATTCCCATCTTTCCCGCGCACCTCTCTTCCCCGACGCTTCACCATAGTCCCAGCTCGACCACGCTATTCCGCCTCTCCTCAGCCTCTTTCGCTCGACCGTGTTCACTCACTTTGTCCTCTCGAAACTTCGAAGACGGAAATGCAGATTTAACGGGGAATGTCTAACTTGCCATGCCTATACATAGTGGAATCCACGGAAATGCGGCCAAGCTAATCTTCCGTTAATTAAATGAACTGAACACGGTTTCGACCGACTTCCTCACTATCTATTGTCAACTTGAAAGGAAGTCAATAAAGTAACAAATTAACTACGATTTAAAGTTCGAAAATATCTGGAGTAACTCGAAATCATGAACTCACGTCTGCGCACTGCAGCATTAAGAAAATCCGACAATACATTTACAGCGGACAATTGTAATTACAGAGAAACTTGACGATTTAGTACCCATTCGCGCTCTGGCTAACCGGTAACTGCGAAAGACACTTTAAGGACTCTCTAATGCACCTGACTACCGCGATTGCAACCACTGTTACACAACCCTGTCGGATAAAGACGCACCTTCAACAATATGCTGAAAAGTAAACTTCTTGTGTATCATCTTACAATTAAGGATACCTTTAAGTAATGTTTAAATTTCAAAGAACTTTTCCTTAAAAATATTTTGGAGATCAGAACATACTCGAATACATATGATAAGATAAGATAATATAGAATAATTCACACAAATATTATCAGATTTTATCTTTGGATAAAATTTAACTTTAGAGTTATAATGTTATCAATCGTATATTTAAAATACTATTTTTTATCTTGAAATTATTTTTTTCTTAACGAAAGAATTTAATTAAATGTAATTTTTTAATTTAAATTAATATTTTCTTTTTAGTAACAGTGACATGACAAATTAAAATAAAATGCAAAAAAAAGTTTAAAAATGAATAAAATTATTATTTATTAAAAAATATCTATTAAAAAAATTCATAGATTTTTATTTTCTATTTGTATTCTTAAAGCAGAATGTATATGAAAAACGGATTTTAATTATATTAATAAATCTGTATATACATAAAATATTTTTCAAATAATATTGTAAGAGGATATTGTGCATCTGTGTGTGTGCAGATAACATGCTCAAAGAAATATACCGATGAATACTATGATTGTACTATGCGTCTGGCAGGAATCCAGACCCAATATTACCCAAGATTTATACGACTATTATTTCTTATACGGACTACGTCGACACGAAATATAAACACTCTTCAAAACGATCTCTTCTCTTTTCCCTTACACATAACAATCATTAATAATAAACCATTAACGAAGAGATATCTCGATTATTTCAGCGGTACATTTCAAAGTTAAGAGTACTCACAGACATTGATTTGACAAAATGAAACAACGCGGGATATACAATTTCAGTAAGAATATTTCAGCCAATCGCCCAGTTTTAATAAATTGAGTGTCTTCAAAATATGTCTAATAAACTTTTAAATAAATTGTTGTTATAAAGAAGAAAATTTTATTTTATTAAAATTTTCAAAAAGAATGAATAACAGATTTTATAGTCTTTTTATGGCAGAGAAAAGATGTAAATTCTTTATGAAATTCACCTTTTCTGATAAATTCACTTAAATTTGTATTAAAATACAATGTTATATTTTTTTTAAAGTAATTTATTTTGTAAACTGAATTGAAAATTTAAAGCTAATATAGAACATTTTTCAACTAAATTTCCACGCATTTCGTGCTTTATCTTTATCAATTAATATATTCTAGCATACATCTTTCCCAAAATATAATATAATATTCTGCATCAAATTTGTAAAATATGTTTATTATAAAACTAAAAATATAGATTTTTACTTTTCCAAAACAAAATATCAGTTGTGCATCAAGAATTTATTCTTTAAATCGCTCCTTATTTTTTTATTCTGTCTAAAACTTTTATGTCATTTTCACAATGTTTTCTTAATTTCAACGTAAACAGCGCAATTAAAAAGCTAACAAAAGAAAAAATAATTAAGATCGCTGTTGGTCCTCTTGTAATCTAACTACTATTTGTATAGCTACGTGAGAAAACTGCGCCAATATGCTACTGCTTTTATGGGACCGCATTAATAAGCGTACAATATTCATCGCAACTCTGCAATCAAGAATAATGGTTATGAATAATGGATGAGTTCCGTAAAATAACCTGATTCGAAATTCCAGAAAATCGTCTTATGATTTTGAAAATAAACATGTCTGTCGACACATACAATAAATTCTCAATTCTTCTTGTTTAAATATTGTTAACAGAAATAATATTTCAACAATATTAAAAATATTGTTCGTTTGTTACAGAAAAAAATAGAAAAACGTAATTTTATTTCGAATAATTGTCACTTTAAATTTAATAAATAAATATCATAATTCATGGTAATATTATTTTTAATTATTTAATCAGATTGAGGATATTATTGTATAAAATGATATAAATATATTATAAAAATAATAAGATAAAAAGGCGTATTTTGATAAAATTTTTTAATTGTCATCATAATAAAATTAAGGATTTTTAGTATAATTGCAATTTCATCGTTATTATAAAAGGATAATCTTAAAACAAATATAATAGATAAATTGCAATTTTACCAAACGCTAAATAGGCACATTTTTGTTATAACTGCAATATTAATTCAATTATCGATCATCATAACAGATTCAATTTCAACGGTAATGAACAAATGTAATGTGCAAGAGTCTGTAGCAATAATCAATGTAATTATGAGATTCTATTCTAAGCAATGATAAAGGAGAATGCAATGATGCATTGTTGTAACATACTGATCGCAAATAGAACTGAAGTTACATTAGTTTGCAAGTTTTCTCGTCACTTTCAATGTAATTTCCATCGAAGTCTTAACAGGTATAAAAATTCGAATTTCAAATATTTGAGTAAAAAATAATTAGAGAGAGAGAGAGAGAGAGAGAGAGAGAGAGAGAGAGAGAGAGAGAAAGAGATATTGAAATTTTTAGCCAAAATTAGCCACCAAAAACATAGAGGACGGAACACGAGTTATCAGACGAACGCGAATTATCAGAGATATTTGTCGGATTGAACGGAAAGTAAAAAGAGAGAAGAGAAAAAGAAAGAATAAAAAAAAGAGGAAGCAAACGTGAAAAGGGTGGATTTGTCTAACCAAAAAAAAAAAAAAAAAAAGAACAGGCCGACACTGCACATTATTGCATGGACGAATTAATTCCGGGAACTCTCAGCGGTAGGACGCTGCCACATATAATTCGTGAGCCCTAAAAGCCCAGGCCATCGCTAGGGCTTCGCTTCAAAGTACGAACTTCGCCACCCGTCACGGCACGCTTCTAAAGTTGAAGCCCTTTGGGAATTTCAAACGAATCTTGTAGAGAGGTGAGCTCGTTAAGCTCCAGTGATATTTGTAACATTTACGGATGTGATTTACTGCAAAGCGTGGCGATTATAACGAAACATTTTTCTTCGCATTAAATTGTGGCACTGAAATAGGCGAAAACACGTCTTTCACAAGTAATATCAATTCCGCAAAAACTTTTCTCGAAGATCTCTTAGTGTATTTATGTGTGTGTGTGTGTGTGTGTGTGTGTGTGTGTGTGTTTCGACTCTTGTCTTTTCTTTATTTAGATTAGATCCTAGTAAACAAATAAATATTAAAAATAGATTTAATACAGCACAGAAAGTGATTATATTTAAAAAATTTGATTTTACATTTTAACAAATACAGAGAAAGATTATAATTAATAGTTTTAAGAACTTTTAATAAATGAAAATTAACTACAATTTAAAATATTATTCATTATCATACATATCATTACATTATCAATACATTATCATTAAATAACGACATTATTATCAAGATAATTATTTTTTATCATAAATTCTTGAATATTAATTGGAGAAAATTGTCTTCAGGAAAACTATCTTTTCAAACTTCTAACGTATAAATAAATTTTCTAATGTATAAGTAAATTTTCCTTTAAATACATCGCCACCAGTAGATTCAAAAAGTAGGACTTACAAAAATGAAACTTTCCTCGGCCAAATGAATTACTGACTTCTCTCATAGTCCACAACGGTGCATAACAAAGCACCATTGTTAATAATCAGTAATAAAATATAGCTGTGCTATGTATAAAACAAATGACTAAAATCATGGCAGTCTTGAAAACTCACTATACATTGATGAAGTATAGAACTTCGCGAAAACGTCGTCCCGAAGTTCTAGTTTGCAGAGAATTTCAGGCGAAACTTGGCAAAAGGTGAGAGCTCGTTAACTTAGGATACTGTTTGAAACATTTACGAGCGAAATTTTAAGAATAACACCACACTTGATTAAAAAAATAATCTTGTACTCACATATTATAATAATCGTATCCATAGTTACGCACAACAATATTTCCTCTACATTTATTACTTTAGACTATTATTACTTTAGAAAAATAATTATAATAGTTCAATGTTGAATACAAAATATTACAAAAATTGAGATATGATCTTTCACATAATGTTTTTAATGAGACAAAGAATACGCTTTTTGCTTACATACTTTAAAAGTCAATTTACATATATATATAAGATAAAATGTATAATTAGAAGTGCCAGATTAAGTTATCACGATAACGATTAATACAATACATTTCTTGTTATGTGGTTAGTAAGATAGCGCAAGTAATCGTGAATAACCAGTAGAGCAATTTCCGAATAAGAGGTGAATGTAAACCCCGGAAAGCTCATGATGGGTTACGCTTGGAGATACGGAACTTCAACGTGCGTCATGACACGCTCGAGAAGTTCGCACACTCTCGGGAATTTAGGAGAAATCTCAGTGCGAGGTCGAGAACTCGTTACAGACGAGTGATATTTGTAATGCTTACAGTGAAAATCTCCACTATGAAGCCCAGCCCGCATAAAAGAGACATTTACATAATGGTTAAAAAAGTATTATTTCTCGACAAAATATACAGGATAAATCAGAGTCGTTGAACCAACTTTTTATCCTAGAGAAAATTATCGATTTCATACCTATTTGAATTATAGTGTGCAGTCGATAATTTTCTCATCCTGTATATGTACATATACATATACATATATGTACATATACATATACATATACATATAACGCAATGTTTAATTTATTAATTTACATAATTCTAAAAAAAAATAACAAGTGTATTAAATAATTTCATTTTATACTCATAAAACTATATTTTTTTCATGAAATTCGTAAGTAAAATTTAAAAATTTTTCAATTAAATTTAATGTACACAAATTTACAAATCAACAAATATTTTATTTTTTTACTGTATGATTTTAGACTTTTATGCATTTTTTGCATAATTAATAAATATAAATTTAAGTTTTAAAGATTTTAACAACTTAATAATTAAAAATATATGAAACATATATGAAAAAAGTCTGTATCAATAGCTTCTCTTACTAGAACAAAAAGAACTTCGCGAAAGATCAAAAAGTAAATAAGCTTGTTTAATTAATTTTTTTCTTGGTTCAATTAAATTCATCCATTCGATAGAAATATGTCATTTAACATACTGAACAGAGTATTGTAACGTCCAAAATACGGCTAATATATGTAGAGTGTACATAATGCATCATAATCACGATGCAGTAAACTGCACAGCATTACAGTTAAAAGCATAATAATTATGGACACCAGTTATCGCAATAAAATTTAAAACGCTCCCAGGTGATTCGGTAAATAAATACGCGTAGCAATAGCGACAGCTATTTATCAGGATGATCAAATTATAATTTCCATGCAAATGCGAATCTTGCTGCTGATCTAATTAACAATCCGCTTTCACAAAGTTTAATTATTTGACAAAGAAAAGAGCGGAAGAAGATAAAAACAGATCAAATCAAGAAAGAAAATCAAGAACACGAAGCCCGCGTTGATGTATTTTCAGCATCGACGCGTGCTTCCAACGGACAGACATCTCCTTTTATCTTCATACTCAAGCAACTGGCTGCGGTAAACGTACTACTCCTCAGTGAAGCCCCCGAGAATTCTGATTACTGATTTACGAGGTTCCGGTCCTACGAGGAAGAGAAACCGATCCTCCTCGAGAAGGCAGATGGACCCAAAGCAGATGCCGTGAATGCGCTCCGAGAGAGGAGGTAAATCCTATCAGAAGTACTTATAGTTCGGGCGTTGCCACTCTCTTACTCCATACCTTCTCTTCCGTAACTAGCGGCGGTTCCATTCTACTTAACTACAGCTCGTCTACCATTCATCAACCCATCTATTAGATCTGATTGGAGTATATCTGAGATTTAACGTAAAGGAATAGATTATAACTCTTGGGAAATTATGTAATACGATAGAAATGAAAAAGGGATGTCTTAATTTATCGATAGTATTATGAAAACTATCACGCTATTGTCGAGCTAAGAATTTATTAAATGTGCTAATTTTTGTACTTATTAAATCGTTGTAATGTACATTTACAGAAAATAAACTCTCGAGTGTTAGTTATCTTATAAAATACCGAAAATAATTAAATTATTACTTTCATCTTTGATGCAAGGTATAAGATACTTTAAAAACACATTAACGATCGACATTAACGATTCTTTCCATAGATAAATTTTCTCAGGCAGCCAAAGCAATCTTCAGTTCATCAATCAATAAAAGTTGATGCAGAATCTTTTATAGTGTAGAATCTCTTTGGTAGTTATTAAGGTGTAAATTAACGCTCCAGAGTTTATTTTCTTTTAATATATTATTATTCAAATAGCAAGTTGACGTTATTTGTCATCAATTTGTGTTTGTTTTAACGTCAAAATAATCGGGAGACACGGTAGAGTCTCGACGCTAAGACAAGTGCAGCGACACTACCGTGTTTCTTTGTACGAAATCATGAATTGCAGAATAAAGACAAATAACATCAACATGCTACCTGGGTAATTACTTACTACTTTACTAAACACACAAAATTTTATAACTAAACTTTTTTGTCACCCTATAGGTACAAATAAAAAAAATAGTTGCGTCCTTCTAATAGCAAAAACTGCATGTTGGTTACTGCAGAAAAAAAGGAAATAGTATTATGATCTCTTGTGACTACCTTATCCTTGTAATGTATGTACACGCTCCTCGAATGCAAGTAGTAAAAACAAGAAGGTAAGAAAATATCACCCCTCACCGAGAACGAGGTATACGAAGCATCACGTTACTTAGCTTTTAACGGATATTAATACAATTTATAGTATCCGCGCCAACATTGAAAACTTCGCCGCAGCCATTAACATTTTTACAATTTATTAAGCAGAAAAAGAAGTATACATCCCTTGATCTAAAAATATTATAATGCGTAATAGAAATATCATTCGTCAACTTCTTCCTATTTTATAATCGTGTTAATTTAATTTATATATTAATTCAATTTATGTCAAACAAAATGCGCACGTGTAGCACTAAAGTTTCGGTTAAATATTCTAAAATTATTTAAATACAAACTTTTCATAATTTCATTAAAAGTATAAATTTTCAGCAAAACGTAAAGAAACTTGTAAAGAAAATATATAGCATCGTCCGTTTACTCGTTTGTAATATTTGTAATTTGATTTCATTGGTGTGTAAATAATTTTTTCTATTGGAATAAAATCATAGTAAATCATGAAAAATCATGAAAAATTTAATTACCAAATTATGAATTGTATTATCCGAGACGAACAAGTAATGTATGAAAAAGCATGCTGTGTTTAGAATAAAACCAATGCGATCCAAATGTCAATACACCGACTATTTGCTATCTTTCGATGACACAGTAGGAATACATGATAAAATATCGAGAAAGCATCGAGAAGCGCACGATAACAGGGTTGCCTCGCAGTTGGTCGTGACACACGTGGGGAACGAAATTTTCTCGTACGTGCTGGCGAGACATCCGTGGTATCCAAATCGTATTGGCATGACGCATCGGTAGGTCTTCGTGATCGTAGCGACCAATATCGATCAATTCTCATACACACAAATATCAGTCTACGAAATTACTAATATCAAAATATGCAATCTCCGTTAAAATCATCAAAAATCGATCAAAATTAAATAAAAATTAGTCAAATTAATTTTATATTCTAGAATGTATCTTATAATTTATTAATCCTTAATTAATTTTTACATCTCGAATGGATAATATAATAAGTGACATTTGAATAATAGAAACATATAATATTATCTTTTTGTTTAAATTTATATTTTAGAACATTTTTCGGTCATAGCCGCAATGCAGTAGCAAAAGCGTAAGCTTAGTGAGACATTCTAGAATCGAATCATCGCGTCTGAAAGAAATTCCCACGCGTATCTAAGTGAAAAAATATTATTTATTAGCCGCCATGTCCAGTGATACTTCTTGTGCAAAACATGCGCATTCGTCGATGTGTGTTTAAAACGCGCGCAGTCTCAGTAGTGCAATTGGCTCTAATTTCCCGAGGGCGCTATTCATCATCTGATTTTGTAGTTGTATCCTAAAGTCCGAATTACTTGCGAAAGAGACGAATAATTTAGTCTTAATCGATCTCATATCATGTGAAATTAATATCCACTCTAAAATTATTTCATTAAATTGATAGTATTTCTCTCTCAAAATCTCGCGTCGAAACCACTCGATCAAGTCATTACCATTAACTTAATCAATTTCGGGATATATGGAAGCATAAATCTACAGTCAATATTATTACAAATTTTATTAAACAACAACGTTTAAAACTAAAGGATATTTCAATTTAGTAATATTTACGCTACAAATTCTGTAAAAATTCTTTTGGTTCAATATTATCCCGAAAACATTTCTTAACATTTATAATGTATTTAATAAATTTCTGCCAAATTTTAATTCATTTTCTGAGGATTTATTTCTAATTAATAATTGTTATTAATAATTAAAATTTTATTTATTAAAAGTATTCATAAAAAGAACTTCAAAAATTTTAATATTATGAGATTAACATGTAATTTATTAAGTAAATAATTAATAAAAAAATTAATGTTATATAAATTATAAAGTAGTACAATACAAATTCTGTAAAAAAATCTTTTGGGTTGGTATTATTATCCCGAAAATTCTATTAAATATAAAAATTTCTGGCAAATTAAATAATTTTCTAATTATTTATTTCTATTAATAATTAAAAATTTATCTATGAAAGATATTCATAAAAAAAGACTTCAAAAAAATTTCAATATGAGATTAATATACATAATTACAAAATAAACGCATTATTTTTCATGCTTGTTGCTTATATAAATAATAATAAAAATATAAAATTTCGTAAATGGAGAATTAGTAAAATATATAATATTTCTTCTCATAACACAATTAGTTAAATTCAAATGCTAAGCAAATGTGAGAAATAAAATTTTTAATAAAATTGTCGTGAAAAATCTTCGAACAAATATGATTATGTTTTTCATAAAGAAAAGCAAGGAAAACATGAGTGATTAATTTAATAAGCTGAAATGTTGCGGCTACATGTGCATGCCGAAAGCACACATTTGTGGTAGCAACGGACCGACTTCACGTGCTCCACGTAAATGTGGTCAACCAATTAGTGCCTCGTTTTCAGAGTTAACTAGAACCAATGCATTACAAACGTTTCTCAATTTAATAAGTGCTGCTACTATCGCATCATATAAATTCCGATATAATGAACGACCCTCATCAGCCAATTATATTTACGTGTCCAATCCAACACAAGCTGTGTCCAATTCACCTTTCTCTATTATTTACTTACAAATGTAAAATTACAATATAAAATTATAAGAAACGCTTTCTTTCTCTTATAGCAGACATTTCTATCGAAAAAAAAAAATGTTCGCGTTCTTTTATAAAATATGTCATTATAATATGTATCTATTTCCAACACGTGTTTGTTTCGAGGTATCTTGTAACGTGAATAAGCATAGAAGACATGATAAAACGAAAAAATAAATAGTTATGTTCGCGCTTAATTACCGTTACTTAAATTTCAAGCATCGGAATATTCTGGGGTCGGTCTTATAACCAGCAAGAATTGGCTGTATCGATTCCGTCGGATAAAATATGCGCTGCTTTATGCACTAACTCATAACTTCCCACCTACATCGAGCTATTCGATGTATCGATAATTTCGCTTTATCCCGCATGCTCGACCAATGCGCGTTCCACCTATTATCGGAATACCGGAAAAACGATAGCGCCGCGCCATTAATCCCACTGATAACTATTATTTAAGGGAACCGCAGACCGTTCCGCATGTTATTCTTAACAAACAAAATTTGCAATAAAAATCGAGCAACCTTACCACTAGATCTCGTGATTAATGCAACTTAATTTAAAAATATCGAGATTTAATGAAGAATTTGATGATTTAAAAAAAAATTCAAAACTCATGCATGTTACAAAACACTAAACAATAAATACAAAAAATATGTAATACTAATAATGTAATACAATTTGTAATCCTGTACACACTTTGTGTAAAAATAATGCAACACTAATGAAATTTTTGTAATTATGTATAATATAAAAAAAAATGTATCTTTGAAAGTTTTTAAAGTTTCTTTAAAATTAAATACTTAACTTTGTCCGTTCTACAATTAATTTAGCACTGTAATTTGCATGTGTATTCAGCGCTCGTCAGATAATTTAGAGATATACCGAGATAATAAATGTTATAGTGCAATAGACTGGCACTTGATGGAGGCATATTTTTTTTACGTGAATTAATCATATCACATTCGTGACAGATACGTATGCGAGGGTGATTGTAGGCCATGTTGCTAAACTATCAGTCAGCAACGAGAGGTACATATCAACAGATATGCTACACGCACAAAATTGGAAAAAAGAGAAAAAAAAGGAGATAAATCTCATTTGTCGAGAGTTGTTCCATTACACACAAAAGCGATTTCTATGTTTAATACACATGACAATAAAAATACAGCAGTTGACTGACTTATTTATTTTTTCCATTTATTTTTGTCTAGATAAAACTCATAAAAACTCTTTTCCCTTCTTTTCATTTATTTTATGTATAGCACACAATTATATGTATATAAAATTAGCGAAAAATCTGATGTATAGGAATCGCGACAGATGAGGAAAAAATTGCCGAAATACAAGAGTTATCGTTCGCAGAGCCGTGCGATCAGCTTTTGGTATACATTCGCCGAAATGCAGCCCAAAGCGAATCCAATTTCCCAGCGCGCTTCGCGACCGACATGCAGGCGATGACGCAGGTGCGGCGCACCGCAACACGGCGGCTGAAATTAATCACTCTGATAAATAATAATAACTGGCGGCACTCTCGCGCCTAGTTAGTTCGTTATTAATACGCAATTCATATTAAACGGGCTCTTCTCGCACGCCCATAACGACATACGAGGCCGAATGTACTCGGCTCTTCACCCCCGCCCGACGCGCTGTCCTGGACGCTTGGCGTGCGATATGGCGTGCAGGGTGATGCTCGTGCTTCACACGGGGCCACAACCTTGTTACTTTATGCGCGTATCGGACACATCTCATAATTAATGTGCCATAATTAATCGGCGCCGGCCCGACTCGGTGTGGACATTAGTATCACGGGACATGTACCTTGTGCTATGCCACACTGTTGCGAGTTTCTAAATAACTATCTACGATGGCACGACGCGACGCGCGCGAGTTCGTCTTTGAATCTGACGAACCCGTTTCATCGCATGACAGTGGTAGTTGGAAGTGAAAAGGGACCAACCATTATATCAAGTATTCGTAGCGTAACATACTGCTTGTTGCATAAATATCCTTGAATTATTGACTGAAACGGAAATTACGGAAGTCAAAGCAATATTTAATATTACGTATTATTTCCTTTAATAAAACGATAGCTAAAAATCGCAAAAATTATGATATCTCTGATCCGCGGAAATTATAATTTTAATACTCAACGTGATTTTATCTTAGTGTTGGAGAATTAAAATAAACATGCAATTTTTTTAATGGGTTATATCATAAATTACAAAATAAAAACTGACTTATAAAACTGTTATATTTTTGTTAACAGGAATGCGATAAAAGATGCAATACTACCTGAAAATAGTTTTCCCTTCAATAATAACGTTACTGAAGAAGCGACAGAGAGCTGTAAGAAGGTCTAAGCTGATGAAGAAAGGACTTGATGAACAGACAATGGGATGAAATCAACGTTCAAACAATCACTATTTGTAACGTCGTTGTCAACGTAAATCGTACCGACGTTGTTGATAATAATTTCCAACAGTAGACAATGCAAGGCGACGAGCGAGAATATGCTAGGCGGGAGGAAATAGGCTAGGCCGTGCGAGATAAGCTTTTAATTTTCAGCCGACAATGCCATCAAATTAAAACGTCCTTCGCGAGCGCGCGGTAACACGAGGGCGCGACTACGTTTTGCATAATCACTTTACGAGCGAACAAAATCCGCCGAAATAACGGTCGATTTCCCCGACGACGATCGCGTGGTCGCGTATGCGAATATCTACGCGATTTGCCAAATTTTACGATCGGACAGCTACGCACATATTGTCGAAATTTACGGAAGGAGAGGTCCATGCGTTTATGAAAAAGCATCATTTCCAGTCGGCTTCATGTCATGGCAAAAGTTACATCGATCGTTCATTTAACCGTTTCAATAAAACACGACGATCAGACAACGGTAATTTTTTTACCATCTCGCGATAAAATTGCGTAATAGTCGATTGCAGTCAGAGAAAGCTGCGTTTACTTACGCTCGACTTTTAACTTGCAAAATTCGGTTTGTTAGTGTTCATTAAGAGCCAACAAAGTTTAACAAAAGTCTCACTTCTGAGAATAAAAAGAAAGTACTAAGTTTTCGCATCACTAAAGCGCAGCTATAGGGAGACAGCTGCGGTGTAATGCTACCGCAAGTTTCAAACTGTTACGGTGTAATAGTATTAATTACAATAATCCATTACAAAATCTGCGGAATATCCTGGCGGACGTAAAGTGATTATTTGTTGGAACGTGGTACTGCAACAGTGATAATCCAATACTGAGTACAGTGCTATAATACATAAGCACGC
>NW_017259213.1:2890303-2894669 GCF_001594045.1 Atta colombica | reverse complement strand
TACTGTTGGTGCAAATAAATAGCCTTTACTCATGTCTCAACAAAAATTAATTTCTAATTTTAGATACAAGTATATAAGCCGTACGAAGATTTTCGAAGTAAAAATATGAAACCAAAGCATGCCACTCAAACTATAGGTCATTCATATTAAGTTAGTCAGCAAAGAGAAAGAAGGATGTACAACGAGTTAACAAAGACAAAAGGTAGAGAATGGGAAAGCTTTTATTTTTCACTCGACCCCTAGCGACAATGGACGGGAATTAAAGCGAAGTACCGAGCTCGCGTAATTGTTTTACGAGCGGATAAAATTCATGAAGGCCCTCGTAATATGGGCGGATGTTTTCTTTTGAGATGTCAGTTTATGCGAAACTTCCTGCGTCTTTGTCACTCTCTGTTACATAAATATTACAATAGTACTTTTCGCGAATACTCAGTCGAAGTGGCCGGTCTCTGGAGAGTTGTCGAGACATCAAATAATGTCGATAATGAAGTCGAAAATAGCCATCGATTCGTACCACTACCCCATATTTCTCATGAAGCTGCAAAGATCAAATCCAAATAAATGTTGCCAATGAAAAATGTAATCGATCACTTTTTACGTATTTTTAACATGTGATATAGTAGTACGTATATAGAATATTATTAATATATATTATATAAGTATACATATATCTATATATATATTTATATAAATAGCAATTTAGAATTACATTGGGTGCATTCAGAAGTGACGACCGCTCACTGAGCAAAAAAAGGATTATCTCTTATTAATGTTATATATGTTTATTTATTATAATTCGTAATGTAGAATAACTTTATTTATTATAGATAATCTTTAATATCATTTTTCTTACTTATTTATTACTGTTTATTATTTCTCTAATGAAGCGACTTAAAATTACTCCATCATTCATTGAGCGCTACATAATCTTACGATCTAAACACGGGCATTAGAGAAATAATAAACAGTAATAAATAAATAAGAAAGATGATATTAAAGATTTATTTGTAGTAGACAAAGTTATTTTACATTACAAATTATAATAAATAAATATATTAATAATAGATAAATCTCTTTTTTGCTCAATGAGCGCTCAGTGAGCAGTCGTCGCTTCTGGATGCACCCGTTTCAATTACTTTTTAAAAAAGAATTACTTATTAAAAAAAATTAATCATTGTTTTATTTAACATTTAAAATTACATAAATTCATAAACAGAAAGATTCAAAGAAGCAATAAATAATTTAAGGAAGATCTCAAGAAAGTTCTTTCCAGATGTTCTTGAGAAATAGCATGCTTTAGGGAAGTGACGAAGGGAGCGAGAAAGAACTAAACAATACAGCTAAGGGTAGCAGTACGTGGCTAAGATTTTAAACGGAACATTGTATACCCTTGCGGTGATGGATTTATCGTAACAGTCCTCTCCCCGGCGGAACCAAACTGGAGTCCCCGTTGGCAGTTACATCGTAATGATATAGTGTCGCACGCTGCTGGAAGTTTACGCTAATGGGACGAGCCCGAGGTAAAATGTGTCCGAAGTTTGGACGTCACCGACGCGGGTTTAAGAAGTTGTCTCGGGCGACGTTCCTCCGGGATAGAATCTATTGTACTACCGGGCTGAGCTTAGCATGTAGGATGGTCCATCGAAACGACAGCGCGGCACGGTGCGGCGTAGGGTATGTGGAATATAGGCTTTTGTCAAGAAGTTTCTTCCCTCCGTTCAAGTTTAGCGATTATATTGGCTTAGTTTACGAATGACGTGCTGCTTGGATACACGAATAAAATATGCTATGCGCGCACAATCTCTCTTTCTTACATGCACACTCTATTCCTTACTTTTCTGATATTCACGATTGCAACGTTATTAGAAATTCGCGAGAATCCAGTAACGCAGTTAACAAATTAAGCAAAACGACCATATCCTGAATTTTTTTTATGTGATTGAAAAACACCGATATTTACACACAAAAAGCGAAATTGTGAAAACATTTATTCAGTTAACGAAATAAATGATTCATTTAGTGATCATACAAAATGTTACATCACTGAGGAGATTAATAGTATATTAAATTTAATATATTAATTCTAGTATATTAAATTTACGAAACACTTATTAATTAAATCTTGCACTTTATATATTTGTTACATCGTTAAATATAATCTGATATTTTAAAATAGATTAAAAATTATTGATAGTAATTGGAATATATACAACAAAGAAAATTAACTGATAAATCACTTATTTAATGTTATAGATGTGTATCTACTAATTCCAAAATCACTAAATACTTTTATCGTTAAAGATCTTTTATCGATTTAAACTGATTTCTTTTCAGTAGCAAGGCTATTAACGTGGCAAGACAATTAATGACAAAAAATAAAAAAACTTTTAATAAATTTTAATAAATTAAATTCCAAGAAAAATTTTTCTGTGAAATTCGATAGTTTAATAATAAAATTTCTTAACTAATTCAAATAGTCATTTTATTTAAATTAAATTTAAATTTAAAATCCATTATAAAAATATTCGAAATTGGAAATATAATAAATTACGGTCTTCCTTCATATTTTTAATAAAGGATTAAATATTTTTGGTAAAGATTCTTTCGATTTGAAATTGACTTCTTTTTAAACATGACAAAGTAATTAACGATAAAAAATAAAGAACATACACTTTTAACAAATGAATTCCCAGAAAAATTTTCTTACAAAATTCAACAATTTAATAATAAAATTAATTCAAATAGTTTCTTTACTCAAGTTAAATTTTAATTTAAAACCTATCATAAAAATACTCAAAATTAAAAATATAATAAATTACGTCTTTCTTCATATTTTTAATAAATGAAGATCGTCTACAGATTATGCAAAAAAGCTATGATTAAAAAGATATCCAGTGGTTCTAGCACTTTCTGTATATTTCCGTAAAGCTATATCTAGATGAAAGATACATCAGCTAGTCATGACTGCTAATTTCCTCTATGTCCGTTTTCCTGGTAGACATTTCCTTAAGAGTATCACGTTTCTCTACACTAATAGTTGTAAATCGTATTAAGTAAGTTCGTATATTGATTCGATCTAATTTTCATGTTTTTATGTAAAATCATTACTTAGTGCCGTGTAATTTCTTATGCGTATTCTATTTTTAATATATAATTCGTTAAAATTTTCTCAACATTCAATAGTAAAAAAAAAAACAGAATAACACAACCAAAAAAATTCATAAAATAATATGTGAAAAAATACTTCGCAAGTGTCACGATAAAAATTTTTAAAAATTCATTCCGTTGAAAGTTATAATGTACGCTTTAGTGTGTTTGTGAAGTTTTTTCGCCATTTCACTAGCTGCCCTGTTAATCTAACTACGCGGCCAAGATATATACATATTTAGATACAGAAATGCATAACAACGAGAATATTTCAAGACATTGCATTCTCAATTTTTAGCGCCACTTTTGCGAGTTAAACTTAAATTGCTTTAACTTTCAGACATCTCAGTTCAGTCGCATTTCATCTTCAAAATAACTTTGTAGATGAATAGCAATATTATCATGTAAAATATATATGTCTGTTATTTCTTTTATCATAATATTTATCAGAATAATATAATTAAAGTTCTCGTTGTTAAAGATTTAGTTTAATCTTTAAAATATAATATTTAATTACATAATTCGAAACTCTTCCAATAACGAAATAGTATTTCAAATTACTGCTTTCACTAGTTCTCATTAACATCGTATTTATAAAACATCTTAGTCTCTATAATTACAAAGAAGAAAATAACGAAATAGTTTATAATAATTCATTAACATCACAAACTATACCAGAAAAAGATATAAACGTCATAGCAGATGCTATTTTTTGCTTTTCGACTCATACTATCTGCGGCATGGATACAAATTTTCCTGGAATTTTCCATTACCCGGTGAACGTGATTCCATGTCCAGCAAAATATTATCGATGCGCTGTATTGTGCTGTATCGAAATTTTCACATGCCAATTACAAGCAATTGAAACCAATGGAATGCGCTAAACAAATAAAAGGCAACGTAGATAATAACGAAATTAAAATTAAGTATCGCGATTAAAATCATAAATTTCTGTATGTACCCCTGTGAAAATTTAATCCTATTCATAATCTCAGAATATCTAGGATTTTATATTGGATTTTATCCCTCCATATATAAAATAAATATAGCAAATATAGTAAATAATGTATAACTGTTTCTTCTAAAATCATATGTAAATCTGCTAAGTAATTATGTTAAAGTGTCGTTGACTTAGTTAAAAGTCTTTGCACGTCAAAAAAAATTTTTTAAATTGGTAACATAACATATTCTTTCTACTGTAACATAAAATATATATATA
>NW_017259213.1:2880448-2890098 GCF_001594045.1 Atta colombica | reverse complement strand
AGATTTTTTTCATATTTTTTTCCTAATAAAGAATTTCAAGACGAACAATTTGATGTAATTATTTCTTGTTTTTCAGTAATTTAAACAGAAGTTATATTTAACTAAAGGTTGCGAAAATAAAATAAATTGAAAATATTAACAAATTTATATCTAGAAAATTAGCAATGATAAAAATCTAAAAAAATTACTGAATACGTATTTTAATCTAAAGAATTATACTATATTTTTAAAATATAGTAAAAAATCGATAGGGGTCGGTGACGAAGGCTGTCCGATTTGGCACGTGGAATGTCCAAATATATATATATATATATATATCTCAGTCGTGTCGCTATAATCAATGTTCTTGCACAAGATTCAACGTTCATTTGCTCGCGCTTTGAGTCACGATATTAAGACTTCAATTAAGCAACCTCGTCGACTTGGAAACTAATATGCCATTGGATAACTCCAACGCGTATTCAGAATGCACATCTGTATATCTCGGACGTCGATGTGAGAAGGCAGGAAACTAGCAGGAAAATCGTTCTTCCGCATCCGCCATCTCTCCAACGCTCCAATCGACGATGTCGACATAGAGTCGAGAGAGACAGCTGTACGTATAATGACGTGGTGTGTGTCCTTTGAAACGACTTGCAAACAGTGGCGCAAGCACTCAGAAGGAAAAGGGTGAAAATGGGCGGTTGAATGAGAGGAATCTCTTGGAATTACCGGAGGTCGTAGTTTAATCTTAGCGCCGCCATCAATTCCCGCGGAATTTAATCCTTTGCCACATACCTGTTATTTTCAGTAAGAAACGGGATAGTTTTCTATCGTTTCCGCGACGACGCGCTGCGACCGCAAAAATTGAATCCTCGAGACAAATTGCTACAAGACATTTATTTTTACACGTAAATTGCAATAAGACATTTCGCACTTATGTACCATTCGAATTTTGAATGATTATTCCTTTATATCAAAGTACATGTACTATATTTCAAAATATAATATAGAATATAAAATATAAGAAATTGAAGATTTATATTTTAATATCGCATTTTCGAAGTTTTTTTAAGAGTTGAGACAAATCAAAAATCTATTAAAAAGATAATATTATTACAGAATATTATTACAGAATATTAATGTAATAATAATATTATTACAGAATAGCAGTCAGATTTAGAAATTATTTCTAAAACAAAATAAAAAAAGTTGCTATCTTTTTGGGGGCAAAAACATCCGCCAACAAAAATCTGTAACGTACGCAATTTCATTATCACCTATTGTTCAGTTCACCAACGAAAGCAAGCAAAAGGGAATCGTCGATTGTGTATTTATATGAGAGAACTCAGTTTCAAAAGCAATGGTTAAACGCAAATTAAAAACTAGCAAGCGCAACAAAAGAATGCGCACAATGAAAATTGTAATGAAAACTACTTTCTGGACTTGAAAAGTGTCACAAAAGCATTTGAGGAATTAACCGAGTGGCCAGAACAATTCCTCAGGACTCTCTTGCGGCAGCAATTTAATATAAAATAGTTCACACAACAGTTGTGTGTTTCGTGCACCATGAAAATAACACAATCCCGCATCCATTGAAAATAATATTCTCGCGTTCTATCAAAGAAAGATTGTTGTCACATAATGATTTTATAGAATAGTATTTATTTTTTATATAACGAATTTATTATGTGCTCATAATTCTCTGACAAACCAAAATTAAAATATTATAAAAGGAGAATATAATTTACATTTATATATTCTTAGTTTTTCAATCTTGTTTTCGCAAATGCTACAATGCTATAAAAATAAGTTTTGTTAATCTGCACATAGTTTCAATTTACAAACTAGTTCTCATAGAAAGTTCTATTTTAAAAAATTTGTTACGGTCATTTCGCAAGTGACACCCATCTCCGATGCGAATGGAGTTTTCTAGTTAACATCCCCATCTCCCATGCATTATGCAAGATGCGCACGCATACACATTCGTCGTACCGGAAGTGGCGGTAAATCGGATCTGAAACTCCCGATATATCGCGCGAACGATGCGCCCTTCCACCCCTTTATGCGTTTGCATATAAATAATATCGCAAGATGGCGGCGCCGAATCATAAAGTTCCTGCGGAACGTGAAGTTGCGGTTTGACTACCTTGCTTATCTGTCTATATACAATGTTTTCGATCGATCCATACAAGTAAAGAGCGAGAAGCGCTCACATATATTTTTCAGATCCCAAATTTATGTATGACCTTCTATCGAGAGATCCTAAGATAGAATTCTTCCTCATCATCGAGCGGCGTATATTATCGATTTAAAGTGCAAACTTGACTTAGGCATCAAATCGCTTCCAGATTCAATAAACCACTGAATAGGTGAATAATATCCTACATCGAGAAAATCAATTTATCAATCAATTCATCAATTCGATCAATTTGCTAAGGAAATATTCACAAAAAATTCTTAGATAAATCTTCTATTTTGATATTCAATTCTACTATATATCTTATTAAAAAGTTTCATGAATTAACAATATTATAAAGATATTACTATCAATTTAAAAAAAATTTTTATTGTGTATGATTATTCCTTGTACAAAATGAAATATTAAATTGTGCCATAAAATGATACACAACAATAAAAAAAAATTTTTTATATTAATACAAATTTCTCAAAGAAAAGTGACTGCACAACTACTTTGCTCAATCAGAAACGGAAATCTCGAAACAGAAATAAACTCGTGGGGTCTACTAGTAGCAACTTGCAACAGCATAATGAAAATATAATGCCATGCAAAGCCGAACGACACTGACCTTAGCAAATCTTTCCTGCGTGTCAAGAATTTCTATGAACAACGACACCTTATCGTCCATGATCTTGAAACCGTTCCTCGGCTGCGCCAATAGCTGCTGTATCGCCTGCGACGTAGTGAGCGGCGTCGCCGGACTCGTTGCTGGCGTGGAAGTTCTCGTACCAGTACTTCCACTGCTGGAGTTGCTATTGTGAAGATGAGTGCAGCCGAGGAAGATTGGATTACCATTCGGGGAAACACCGCACGTGAACGGACGGAAGGGAAGTCCGTGAAATGTGGGACTAGGTCGCGGAGCGGATGTACGAAGTAATGTTTGAGCAGATGGCAGAGATAATCGTCGCACGGCACTCTGATTTTGTTGTTGTTGTTGTTGTTGTTGCTGTTGGCTCTGTTGTTGAGATTTCGAAGGCGATTTAAGTATCTGATAATCGCTAGCGGCTGAAGGTAATGACCGGTATCCAGAATCCGAGGGGGAAGCGGGTGGCATGGGAACTCCCTGTGGCGTCGTAGCGATACTATGAGGTCTGGGTCGAAGGGCGGCGCCCAAAGTCCAGGTGTTGGAGTTTCCAGGATTAGTCAGTATACTCAGACAGGGCCCTTGTGACGTGGGCGTGGGTGGTTGAGGATGTGGCATGGTCGAGGCGTACGCTCTACGAGGTATGGGTTGATGTAGAACCATCCCGGAGGCACCCCATTGTATAGGCTCCCCTGGTGTGCGAGCGGACGCGGATACGCTTGTTGGTGTTGCTGTTGTAGCTGGAGGCAAGCCTGTTGCAGCTGTAACGGGTGTCGAGGCGATGCTGTGAGGCCGCCTAGGTAAGGGTTGTTGGCCGTTCCATAAAGATTGGGGTGGTACAGCGCTGCGAGTTGCGGATACCACGACGCCGCTGCCGCCGCCGCCGCCACCGACGCTGCCGGCTGATGTACCGTTACTCCTTGGTTCCTGTTGACCGTTGATGCCGCCATTGATGCCATTGTTGTTGCTGGTGGATAGAGATACTGGAGTACCGGCGACCGAATGGGCACGCCGTTGTACCACTCCTGGTACACCGCATGCGGTTGCATTTGGTGTAACACCTGAGCCCCACGCTGCCGGTGCTGTTGCTCCTGGTGCTGGTGCTGCTGATGATAATGGTGTCGCTGCGGCTGCTCTACCACCGAGCTGACCAAGGGGATGTTGGACACCGTGGAATGGTGGAGCGGCAATACTATGAGGACGCCTCGGTGCTGTTGGGTGTGGTAACCCGTTGGGTGTAGAGCGAATTTTATTTGCGCCGGATGCTGGTATCGGGGCAGGTGGTGTGTAGAGGGGGAATCCGTGACCATTGTGACTCGGGCTACGGGTGGGCAGCTGATTGATCGGGGACGATCGCAGATTGTTGTGCTGCTGTTCGTTCTGGTGTTGCTGATGTTCGTTGACAGAGCTTGCTCGATTTGAGGGGGAGGGGTGTGTTGGGGCCGGTGGGGGCGGGGGTTCCAACAGATTTTCAAGTTCTGCAGACAACGACCACGCTGAGGGTATTGCTGATAATGATGGTACTGTTGGTAACGCTGGTAGTTGGACGGTAGTTGTTGAACCGCCGCCGCCACCGGGCTCGGAGTTGTTGATTGCGACGGCAGGATTTGGCGAGGCGGATTTGTTGATGTGTGCGGTGCGTCCACCGCCGATGAGAGCGGTGACGTGCTGTAGATGACGATCATTCAGGCTCGCGCGTCCGTTCACATTGCGATAGAAGCCAGGACTCGGCGCGAGATTTAGACTCGTCGGTTTTTGCTTCACTCCGCCGTTAGGCTGCGGAGAGACGGCGGGTTTCGGCTCGCCCATTTGGTTTTATCGGCGCGAGGACACAGCCGATCAGGTGTCCAAACTCGAGAGCATCGCCTTGGTTGATTGCAACTCCGCGAATACTTTCAATCTATTGTGAGTCTATTGATCTCTGTTTAAGCGCAAAATTCCCATGTCAAAAGTATCTAACTTACAATATTTCAATGTCAAAAGTATTTTCAGATGAAAATAAGTCTTCCTCAATAATACTCTAAACTATTTTAAATATTAATACGATCATAGGCGCAAAACTATTCAAGAGTTTAGTGACATCTGCTTCGTGTAAGAAAATCGATAAATTCCATCCTTCTGATAAATTCAAGATTACAGTTTATCTGCACAATATTATACCGGATTTCACAAGTCTATTTATATTTCCGTTGCGTCTGTATTAACGATTTTATAGGTCGCTGGTAATTCGATGCAAAGTTCGATATTTTGCGAATCAATGGCACGGATTTATTCATTTGCCATGTCGTTTTCTAGACCGTTTAAATTTCAGTCACTGTTTTAACAATTCAAGTAATATTTCGAAATTACAAACAATCGATTTTATGTCTCTCTATGTTAATCTGAATGAGCATGCATAAATGCATGTAAATCACATGCATTGTTATTAATAATATTTGTTGTGTATCATCGATTAAAATAAAAATCCGTTGTCGCTTCTATATTCTATTGATTGATTCTAAATATCAATATCCAAATATTTCTGTTTTTGAAAAAATTTTTATAACCGTTTTAATAACGTTTCAGCCAACTCTTTGAGCTGTTATCTCGTTGATCACTATAGCGTCATAATACTTTCTCTAAAGTTACCAATAATTTTCGATATATTCACTAGAAATGACGATATTCATTAAATTTTCTAAATATATTTCAAATCAACTACAGACGCTATAATTTTTGTTGATGATTATGTGGTTATTGTTCTTCACTAAGCTACTCAATAAAATTCTTCTATCCAGTAGAATGTTAATCATTATTTCGGTTCTGAATCTTCAATAATTGATGAACAATAATGAAAGATAAAAACATTTAGGCACGTGGCCGGTTGTTTAAACTGCATCAAGTTTTAATTAGATATCAGCTTTAATCTACTTACTAAAAAACACTACGAGCTTTCCATCAACGGCTGATTTTCACTAAATTATCGCAAAATTTCAATATATGTATTCTTCCATCAGTTTATCTCTCACGAGGGATGATCTTTATTATTACGTGTGCACTAAACACTATCCACCAACCAAATTTTGAGATATTTAAATATATTAAAGAGAGATTAATATGACGATTTGTATTTTAAATTTTGAATAATTTTGAGACATTCCTTTAATCGTAATGATAGGCCGGTCATTTTTCCTCTTCGACAGATATTTATTTCAACCACCTATTTTTCCACCTTTTTGAACTATTTTTCGAACTATTGTATTTCTCGAATCGCGATCAAACAAGTATAGTTCACTTTCCTCGATCTCTTCCAATTCTTAAGCATTCTTCTCACTGTCATTCTTGCAGTTATTTTTCCGGTTCACCGCACAATTTCCTTCACTTCTATTCATTCATCCTTCGCGCGTATCTTCTCAGACAGTTTCCTCAGATTCTGGTACTCTTACTCGTCCAGGTGACGAAAGCCGGGTTACAGTGACGTTTCGTCCTTCTCAAATTTGTCTGATCGACAATGTCTATCGTTCGCAGATTAGTGATTGGTACCATACTCTAGCCGAAGGGCACTTGCCGAGCTTCTTGCGAGTGAACAAAACGTACGCGTGGTACTTCCTACCGGCAAACGGTGAACGCGTGAGTTCAATGTGCGCGGGTCAGGAATTGAAGAGGGAAGTTAGAGACAGGAGGTCAGTCGGTTGAGACTGACGCGTGGCTGCCGTGCCGGGGGCGGAGTGGCGTGCTCCTCTTTGGAATACGGCGGGATTCGAGCCGCGACGAGGCGCACGCCTGCGCCGCACGACCGATTACTACTCCCGACGTCGCTTCCTCCGCCGATCTCGTCCTCCTCGTCTATCTCCATTCCACCTCCGATTCTCTCGCTCTCATCTCCCGCTATATTCTCCCCCAGGAACATCGGCGCGGTCCTGCTGCTCCCTCCTGCCGCTTTTCTCGTATCCTCCACCGACTCCGCACCGACAACAGCGACGACGACGATGACGACGATGTTCCCATTTCTCTCCAAAGGATACTGCCAGCTTGCTGTGCGTCTAGCAATGCGGCAGAGAAGACGGACAGAAGAAAAGAGGCAAGAACAGAAAATAGAAGTGGGAAGGAGAGAAATCGTGTTTACCCGTCCAGGGTAACGTATTGAGGACGTATTTTCCCACTATGTCCCTTTTGCATTTGTCGTTATATTCACCTGTATATTGATCTGGTTAATTTGTAACTTTGCAAATTGAATCAAATAATATCAAATTAGATACATATTTGACTTTCTCTAGTTATAACATAATATAATAAAATGATAGAAAATGCAAAATATTCCATCAATTAAACGTGTCGGGAATAATTTCACCACGACAGATATAATTACTGTAAAATATCGTGCAAATTTCAGATGAAAAATGAAAAATCATTTTTAATCATATATTTCTGTGAGAAACGTAATAGTGTTAAAAAAATGTACCAAGTACAAAATGAAAAAGAATGAAAGAAACAAAATGGGATCTTTATCTGCATAAGGACGATGCTCACTGATATTCACAAGATACAGTTTTCTCGGCAGCATCGTTTCCATTCCTCCCGACATACCCGACTGTTTTTCTTATGATCATCTCCGTTTATTCTTCAGCTTCGCCTCCTCGCTTTTACTGTTTCCGTAATATGTACAGCATACGTTGACCATTAGAATCCTCCTTTATCGAACAGGACAAAGTGTTGACTACGAAAACGCGTAGAATAATGACAATATCCGTAGGGCGAAGACAATTTCTGCACGATAAAAATTTCAAGCGCCGCTGAGTCATGATAGCGATCGGTATGATCAATTTAAAAGTAGCTTTCAATAGATAGAATAAACGCGCGAATAAAATTAAAAGGAAAGACGACTGAAAAAATTAAAAGAAAATACGACTAAAAGAGACATTTATTGATATTTCTGCTGCTTTGTCGATGTAATAAAATAAAAATATGAAGAAAGAATTGACTAAAAAGATAAAACGAGACTGCCGCTAACTATCTCTCCGAAAATACGAAGCGTCATACACATTCATCGTCTGTCTCACAACTTCTCTATCTTACACAGTTTATCTATATGGAACTGTGTAATGCAAACGGCGTGCGTCGACTGAGTCTCCTTTTCATGATCTGGCTGCAGGGACCTAACAAATGTGACCGGAGCGCATGCAAGTCGATCATGATAATGGTAATGATTTTCGCTCGTATTTTTCCCGAAAATTCTCCGAAAAAGTAAATAAAATAAAAGCAAGTGAACAAGAAACCAAATTTAAAATACATTAAATTTCTGAATTTTTAAAGTCTCCTAAGTTTCGTAAATTTCTATTATTATTCAAATTTCTACTATCCATATCTTATTATTATACTATTTATTATGTCATAATAATATTACTTACTATGTCAATTTTTTATTCTAATCTCTCTCTCTCTCTCTCTCTCTCTCTCTCTCTCATGTTTAATTTTTTCATTATATAAATTAAAAAATTGTTTCATATTTTCAAATAATCCATCTCACGTAAAATATGTGTATATATCGGAAACAACATACATTTTTCTCTTTTATTGTAAGTACTTTCCTTCCGTTTTAATATTTAAAATTTTTCAGTAGACGGTAATATAAGAAAACTACGACAGTGGTATGTACATGATCTATCTCTTCATATATCATTTGAGATAATTTTTCCTTACTTTCATGCAGTACATGTTATTACTTGTATCAATATTTGATCGAATTCTATTAGTAACAATTTAAATACGTGAGATTTCACAAGAAAAATATACAGAAATAGATGTAGGTTTCAACGACACTACTTACGTTACTATAATACTTTACCGCGAGACGCCAGACTAGACAGCACAGAGATATTGAAGATATTAAATTAACGGAAATGAAATCGTTACGCAAGCCTGCGATTAAAAGATAAAGATTAAAGACGCGCGTTTCTTTTATAGCTCTATAAAAATGGTGAAATGAACGATTTTATGTGAGGATAATTAAAAACTGATTGATTTTAAGCGTTATTTTCTTTTTGTGTAGAAATAAATAAGGACAATTCACTTTATATTGCATATAACAGCAAAAGTGTCAATCGTCGTTTTGATTAAAAATTTAGAAACTTAAATAAGATTTATCACACGCAAAATAATTTTTATATATTAATGCTATTGCTGCAATAGCTGCTAACGCGCATAATACAATATTATCGACATTCATCTAATAAATAACAATAAATGCTACTCGAATTTCCTGAATTATATGGTCAAACAGATTTCTCTGTTTAGTCATACAACTCAGGAAATTCGACAGCATTTATTATTATTTATTAGCTGAATGTCGATAATATTGTATTACGCGCATTAGCAGCTCTCCTAGCATTATCTCGTTGTACTACTGAATATAATAATAATAATAATAATAATAATAATAAATATTATATATCTACTGTTCTATCTATTATCTAAAATATCTATTTTCTAAAAGTTGATGACAATATTCAACAATTAAAAAATTTATATAAAGTTGTATATTTCCCTTTCATAAAAAAATCTGCTTTCTATTCTTTGTTGATCTAAGTACACAAGAAAGAACAAAAAAGAGAGAACTTTTACATAAGAAACATAGTAAAATAAAAATTTTCTTATTATAGTTGTATTATAGTTCTATCTGTGTTAATTGACTAAGAATAATTAAATCGGTCAAAGAATTCAAGTCAAATTAATTAAATAAAAAAGAATTTTAAATGTACAATACAATAAAGTATAATAACTAAGTATTAAATAATGATCTCTTTATAACTCTAGAATGGTTGAATAAAAAATAAATGGATAAAGATCATTTTTTATACTTTTATATTG
>NW_017259213.1:2879115-2880314 GCF_001594045.1 Atta colombica | reverse complement strand
TTTCTCTCTCTCTATATATATATATATATATATATATATAATTTTGTCTTCAATATCTCAAGTTTAAATATATTTGCAGTATACATTTATAAGTTTAAATACATTTATCGCTTTATTGCACATTCCTGTATATATATGGACGTACACAAGAGAGGGGGGGGGAGCAGAGGGAGCTTGGCCCTCTAAACTTTGACAAAAAGAAACAGTTAATTAGAGACATGAAAGAATTAAAGAATAACAAACAAGAAATAACAGATTTCAGCCTATCAGAAATCATAATACGATTTCTATAATAGATTGAAATCTGTTACTTTTTGTTTCTTATATCTTATTCCTTCTCATTATGTTCCTTACATGAAAATCATTTTTATGATGAAAAGTTAAACGTTTATTAACTAATGTATTGGTTAGACGTTATTCAAACAAAAGTTTGTTGAAAATCCTCCGAGACTTGCTTTAATATTATATAGTATATTTTAATAAGCTTTGTGTGAAGATAAATTTTGCCCTCCTCTTCGAATGAAATATACTGACTACAAAAAATGATTTTGTTGAAATAAAATATTTCAAAATTTAAATTATAATAAAGTTAAAATATTTATAATTATAATGTTCAATCAGACAAACTTAATTTCCTCATTATTTTATATCATTAATATTATATAATAATTACTTTTAAGATATCATCGTACGCATATTTTTTACAATAATATCGAAATAGATTCGACAACCAAACTTCCGCAAATTAGCTGATAAAATAGCGTTTCGATGTTTCTTGAATTATCCATATGGCACGAGTACTATATCCGACACTACTTCCTAGCTGATAGATACAAATGAAAACAACGATAGATGTGTACGAATACCGAAACTTATTCGATCCAATGGGCAGCCGTCGAACGAGATTACGCGAAGTTCCGATGAGGTTGTGACGTCGTTGCTGCCGGTAGATAAATCATTTGCTATAACCCGACACAAAAAAATAAAAGCGCTCCGTTGGCGAGCGAACTAGGCGCTAACGGAAGGAAGAAAGGAAGGAAGGAAGGAAGGAAGAAAGGACGGACTAGTCTCATCTCGACGAAGGAAAACTCTGCAGTTAGATGACACTGGGCTTATATACTGGATATATAATCCGCCTGCGCAAGATACACGAAACTCGATCAAATCTACCCACATAGAAATTTAAAACTAATCCAGAA
>NW_017259213.1:2870619-2879015 GCF_001594045.1 Atta colombica | reverse complement strand
TATATATCATATATTACAGCTTTAATTTATTACGATATATTTGTTCCGAGTTATGATCTAATTGTAAGATAAATTCGTATTATTTACTTATTTTTCATTAGATATATCTTTTAGATATTTGTATACTAATTATATAATAATATTACCGCTTCATTGTTTATTCGTCATTAGTAATATTTTTATGAATCTTGTTACCAGCAAGAACTAAGTTGTGAAATTTGAATGATAAATCACGCTTTAATTGCCAATTTAGTCTTTATTTGCTTGGTCTGTAAATTATGAATCTACCGCGAGATATTTTCGAGAATAAACATTAGGATCGTATATCATCCACGATTTACGAATTAATTTGGCTTGCAGGTGTCGTAGGTATATAACCGTGATTCGTGTCGTAATTAATTCTATCGCCAACACACTCAGGCGATTCGTTTCATTCATCGCCACTCTCGCAAAGTACTCAGTAAGTACCGTGAAGTTTTCTACGATTGCAGCTCTTTGTAAATATGTATACCATCGCGGATTATATATTTCGATTAGATGTATAATGAATCTTTCAAGATACGTATTTCTCTATGTCCGTACAGAACGCTATTAAAGTTCCAAGCAACACAAGGGATTACTGGACCAAACGTTGACCGAGATGCCACAATAGGTTCGTTAGTGGACACACGTTAACCACAACAGGCAGGAAACGCTAAATGAGGAATGATCAACAATCCGGTCTTTGAAAACCGCTTAGAAACTTGATCTGTATTCCCTTTTCTATATTCATCTTAAATGAGGGAAATTGAATTATTCTTCTACACATTTAAAATTGAATTTTCAAAACTTTTTCTTTTTTAAAGAAATAAAATTTACTCATAACGTTAATACAATAAATGTTAAATTTCACAGACTAATATTGCATGTAACATGCAATAATTGCAATTTGACATTTTTAAATAAAAGAATTTACAGCAAAAACATTGATCTCTTTTTATTAATCTCCTTCCAATTATTTATTTACCTTTTAAAACATGCTTCATATGTTGTGCAAAATATATGAATACACCAAATTTATAAACCAAAATATAAATTCTGCAATTCGGCATTTGTACCACCATAAAGAAATCATTCGTCGTTTTAAAAAGACAGAGACTTACAATTTACAAATACGCGAATTTTTTCAAGTTAGCGCCGACGTAAAAACACGAAACTGAAAACGGAACTTTGCCAGCACGGAAAACTGCAAAAAGAATGAAGTAGTCATAAGAAACCAAACTCTTGTCACAATATTTCATCCTCCTTTTCGCCCTCACTTTTCACTCTCCTGCTTCTTCTATTTCATCTCGCAATCTGGTAAAAAGTTTCACGCTTATATGTGCGCATACGAAGGCATGTCATACACGTCATCACATAAATGATGCATTTCAAAATGCATGATAAGTTTGTCAGAAAGAAAAATCATTTACCACTTTAAAAAAATTATATATTAGAAAAAAATAACAGGTGAACTTAAGTCCGATTATATCAACGTTACTTTGACTTTAACCGAAACTTAAAAGTCTCGCTTTCTTTTTATAAAACCGATTAAGAGACAGAAAAGGAGAGAATTTTAGCCTCGCTTAAAATAATGATGTAATCGAACTTTATTGTCTTAAAAATTAACTTCAAATTAACTTTACAAAAAAAGCTTCTTTTCTGATATATTGCACACATGTGTATGAGCATATACATATACGAGAATATCTTCAGCTTAGCTGTATTATACATAAATGCGGTAGAGGCACCACCGCGATTCTTCGTGAGAAGTATTCCTATAGCGGGTTCGCTTACTCGCAAGTATTTTTGTGTGCAATGAGTGGCTTTGTGAAAGGAGAATGGCTAAAGTAAGTGTAGCTATGAAATATGGGTTACCAAGTTAAGAGTGAGGGGCAAATAGGAGTAGACACCGCTTTAATGATACATCCTCCAGGTCGCTTCTTTTGCAAAATCTCACTCAATTAAGTTCCCGCTTGACTCTTATCATTCTCCTTTCTCTTACTAAGCTTAGGAGAGACAAATTGTTATAAAAAAAGCGATTTTGATTTGAACAATCGTAATAAGTTTTGCGTAGCAATGTGTGCGTGCGTGTGGGTGCGTGCGTGCGTGCGTGTGGGTGCGTGCATGTATATGTGTGTGTGTGTGTGTGTGTGTGTGCGTGTGTGTGTGTGTGTGTGTGTGTGTGTGTGTGTGTGTAAAAAATCAAGAGATATATTTAAGATTGTATAGAAAAAGAATAAAAAGATTTTTCGAATCTTTACGTTATCTCATATTAAAATATCGACATGAATAAAAAAATTTCCAAATGATGTTAAAATAATTAATTTATCTTCATAAATAAAACAAAATATTTAGTAAATAATAAATAAATCAAAATAAAAACAACAATAAATTCATTGTTTGAGTTCATTATTTTTAATTACAGGATTTTTTTGTAAATTCATCCTTTTAAAATGAAATTTATTGCAGATCCATCATATTAACATTTATAAAAATATTTAATGGTAATATAATATAATTGTAATATGATATGTAATCAGATATTTAAAAGTCTCAAGCTTCATGTGATATTTTTGAAATAATTCACAAAATCTTTCGACAGATCAGAATGATACGCGTAATATTGTTGCGCATGACAAATTGTAAGCCGGTAATCGGATGTTCCGCTTTAACGCAACAAAAATCTCATATCGTCCATTAACGCCTAATTGAAATTCTCTTTCACATCGGCAAATCCGTGTCATTTTGTAATTGAACACGTCCTGCGTCGGATTTTCACATGATTATATTTTACTAAATGCATGACTGAACATTCGAACTTTTCAATTACGTCGAAACCAATTAAAATTCACGATTTTGCCGTAAAAATTAACGATTTGAGGCGAGATATAATAACTTATTGCTGATAAAGCAACCGTAATAAGAACAAATCTCAGAAATTCACTTTGTAGAAAGTTTATGCTTGTTTAACGAAAAAGAGGTACGAAAGGAAGTATTCACAAACGAGAGAATCAATAAATAGTTGGATAGTATTAATAATTATCTAATTTACGATTAATGTTATTATTAATTAATGTTATGGTAAATTAATTAATAATATACTTACCCAAATAAAAATTTTTCTCGACGTAATAATAGAATGAGAAGCACAATTCGCTTACCTAAAACAAACAATAAATAGAAAACAATTAATATAATATCATTTTTTCAAAAACACATAGTTATAAAGAAGATCAGACGTAAAAATAAAAAAATGCGTACAATACATAACATGTTATTAGGTGTACAACTTTGCTTCCGCCGTTTTTTTTCCGAAATTCGAGGCTTTATTGTAAAAAACTGGTTATACATTTATGATTCAAAGTATTGTCCATCGCTGGTCATTACTTTCTCCCATCTTTCGAGTAGCGTACGAATCCCGCGTCGAAAAAACTGGTCATCTTTTGAGGCTATCCACGAATCGATCCAATTTTTTACTTCTTCATAAGACCGGAAGTGCTGGTCAGCCAGGCCGTGTGCCATTGATTGAAACAAGTGATAGTCAGAGGGAGCAACGTCTAGAGAATACGGCGGGTGGGGTAGGACTTCCCATTTCAACATTTCCAAGTATGTCTTGACCACTTTCACAACATGGGGTCGAGCATTATCATGCTGCAAAATCACTTTATCGTGTCTCTCGTTGTATGGCGGCCGTTTGTCTTTCAATTCTCGGCTCAAATGCATCAATTGCGTTCGATACCGATCGCCTGTGATTGTTTCAGTCGGTTTTAACAGTTCATAATACACTACGCCGAGCTGGTCCCACCAAATCCAGAGCATGATCTTGGACGTCAAAATCACCGTTCTTGAAGCGTTGAAACCACTCACGACACGTTCTTTCACTAATAACGGCCTCCACCATAAGTATTTGAGAGCATTCGATGAGCCTTAGCCGCAAATTTCTTCATATTGAAACAAAAAATTAAAACCTCCCGCAAATGACGAGAATTTGTAAACTGACATTTTCAATCGAGAATAACTTTATAATGACTTTATAATGAGACACAAATCGACTAATGTTTCTATAGGGTTATGTTGACAGATGCCCAAGTTTATTGTATGACGTCTATGATCTATTTATTTCGACCACCACTTATCGCTAAAGCCATCTATAGGAAAACGGCGGAAGCAAAGTTGTATACCTAATAATATGAAAAATCATCGCATAGAAAATTTTAAGTATCAGCATTCTACTACTTTTTACTTAATTAAAATTTACGGTAACGATACACAATATGATGATAACAGTTTCATTCTTTTGGATTACATCTCGTCCATGAGACAGCATGAAGCTCAAAATTCATATCTGATGACAATAGGTACCCGCATTGAAAGAACTTGAGAACGGCTACAATGTAGCCGCCACGCCGTTGCAAGTAACGTTTTTGCCATGCAACTTTACGTCCCTACGTCAGTTCTGCCATCAATCTAGCTACAGAATTAACAACCCATCAGTAATAACACTCGTGCCTGCATTCGTTATTGTACGTTTAACAAAAAGCTGAAAATCTGAATACACATCATAGATGTACATAATCAAACAATAAAAGCTAAAAGTTCGCGAAAATTAAACTCGACTTCTTTATGTGAAACAATTTCATTAGTCCACTTATGTAAATAACTTAAATAATTTAATTTTGCATAAGGTTTCGCAATCACGATTCATCGATTACAGATATTTAACATTCGATGAAACAAGAACGAGATAAATTCATTTCGATGTATCCGTATTTTTCATTGTTTCAACGCGAGAATTTTTGTGGAAGCCTTGTAAAAGCTCTTGCGCAGCTTTCTCGCATCGACCAATCTTGGAAAGTTCCAATCCCTCAAATTCTCGGCTATGAGACTTGGTAAAAACGTTCCATCCATTACGTGTTAGGACGATCGAAAAGTATTTGAGGTCGAGCAAAGTTTTTCCATCGTTCATCAGCGCGCTGCCTATCTCGAGGGAACCATCGGGAACCAGTCCACAGCTAACACAATAAGTTACACTACATAAACTAACATCGTGAAGCTTTCGTTGCGATAAAGAAGGGGCAATTTTTACCGGTCAGCCCATGATACAGGTAACATGTGTTCCTTTCTATGCACGGGATAAAATTCCTATCATCCTCCGTCAAGATTCCTCGAACCAACATACATAGCGCTCCGAAATCCACCATCCATTACAATAACTGAATTTTTCTACGACATCTCGGTGGCCATCGAGTTTCGTCGACTCGTCGCGGATTCTGTCCAGATATGCAATGGGAAAGAAGTTTTGCTTCGCGACACGAGTCTCGTTTGGAATTTTTCATTTCCCCAATGACGAACGACTTCATACAACGAAGTCGGGCATGTTTCGCGCGCGATTTCAATACAAAATATCTATATGCTAACGTTGCTAACAATACATAAAATGATTGCGCAAATAGGAGATATCCGCTTGAACTAATGCCAATACAAAATCAAGTTTCACACAATCGTGACTTCTATTCAACAATGGAAATTTATGGAAAAAAATAATTTACAATCTGTAACGATTAAATGGGGAAATTCCAAAAAACTTATGTAACTTTTTTGTTTTTAAAAAGCTTTTTTTTCACGTTATATCCTGTGTTTATTTCGATTAAATCGGTATCGGGTGCAATCAGATGCGGTTCGTATTGGGTAAAATTCGAATGACAGGAAAAAGTTCTGAAAGAGAGGGCGTATTCATGCCGAAGTCCAAATCTTTTTCATTGCCGTTCGCCGCGCTATTGTTCCATATGCTGTTTCAGCGAACGCTGATTTGACAGCTCATCTAACCTTCTGATTCGTTGTCTCGATTCTTCTTTTTTCTGCGACACACCTTTCTAACCATCGTGAGACCATTGTACCACAGTTACTCTGTCGACTCGATTTTTTTTAATGATCTGTCCATTAAATCAACGCCGCGTTTTATCGGAATATAGATTCTACCATTCATTCATTCAAGCGCGAATACTTTTTGCTTTTTAATCTCACGTAAAATTACCTTGGATTAATCTTCTCGGCATTGGACATACTGTCATAATCTGTCACCTTTTGACATTTCAGATTTCATTTCAGGTAGAACAGGAGATTACCTTCAATAAAGTATATACATAAAAATGTTCATTAAACTCTTTTTATGAGAGATACCATAAAAATTACTAAAAGTTATCCAATAATGTATAAGTTTAAAAAGCGCGTTCCAAAGAATGAGAAGAATGAGAATGAGATTATCTGTATATAATTATATTGTAAAACTAGAACTTTAACCATAATATATACGATATACGATCAACAATTAATCGTCTCAATCAGAAGACCAGATGCTTGCTTGAATAATACAAATACGTGTTTTCCTACTTTGGTAATAGACTCTACGACCGGCGGCAGCAAGTTACTGCGCATATACCTCGAAACATTTCTTTTTTAGAATCCCACAAAATGCGAGACTGTTTGCGGCCGTTACCGAGAGAAGATCTCTGTATTGCGAAGGGCCGCAATATTAACGTTCGCGTTCTCATCACGTGCGTTTCATTAAAACGAAACGTGCCGGCTTCGCGTTCGACCTCGCTCTGTCAGATTCACATTCGCAAAAGCGCATTGCGTAAAAACGAGTAAACCCATAGTGGCGAGATAAAGTAAAACAAATCAAACGAAATTGCACTGAAAATTGATAGTTCGATTTTGTATGCTCTGTTACATGTTGCAATGAATATAATCCAGACTCCACAAGTTATCTAAGTTATCTAAGTTATCTAATATCTAAGTGATATCGAACAAATGTAGAATAACAGATCATTTATTTCAAAATCATTCATTTTTCATTAATTTAGTCTTTAATTAATATTAAGACACACATTGAAAAATAGAACGATTCTTATTAAAGGTAAAATTTAAAAAATTACTAACGTAATTTGAATACAAAATATAAACTAATCTTTCCACAAATGTATATCGAATATACAAAGATTAAGTATAGTTTTGATAAACTTAATTGATATACTTTCATTTTTTCATCACTTTTGTTAATTATTTAATTTGATTATTCTACATGTTCATATACAGAAACTGTTTTTCAAACTTCAACATAATGATACGTCTATATATTTTTACATTCCCGTATATATTTTGTAATTTAATGCCACTCATTTTGATAAATTGTAGTTGACAAGTAATTTAAAGACCCTTGATTTCCTTGAACGCGATGCTAGTGACATATCGCACAGCTACGACGTTAACGATTCAAATGTCACAACGTAATTCTTTCAGCTTGTTGCGCGACAGTGACGACATAGATTCGTAGAACAATTTCTCGAAGTCCCCGAGGATTCCGCGACGAGTGGATGTTTTTCAATTTGGTGTCCACTAAAGGCACAACGGGGAAGAGAGGAGCGGGGAAAGAGCGAGAAGGGAAAAAAGGAACGAGTGGCGGATCCTCCACTCGTCGGCGGCAAGATAAACGACGGAAGGGCTTTAAACCTCGCACGAGAGATAAATTAGCTTGTCCGGCAGGTGGCCCCCGGTTTTTAGAAGCTAGCGAGGAGGAATTGCGGATGGTAGCTTCCACTTACGAATCGAAACTAACGCAAACGCATTCATTCCCCAAAAATTCTACGAGCGTGACGTTGTAATATCTCTATAAATATAAACAATAATAATTATTAATTGCAATTTATTAATTGTAAAAAAAGTTTACTGTATATAAGTTTTCAGAGACAATTCTGCAAATAATTCTGCATGCAAAAGTAACTCTGAAAAAAAGATGTAAAACAGGTTTTTACTTTTTATCAAATATTTATTAGAAAAATTTGTAATATATTTACTTGGTGTACTAAAATTATTGCAAAATAAAATAATTATAATCATAAATTCAATGTTACGTTACTAATGTTCCATGAAGAAAAAAAGATTTATTACACGAAATAATATCCCCAAAAAGAACAACCGGAAGAAATCAGTGAGGAGAAGCCTACAGAGCCATTAGTTTCGTATCGTCGGCGATTGTCGATACCAAAAGAGAGTCGTTCATTCGATCCGAAGAGACAACGAAAGGTAGACGACGAAGTTAACGACATAAGAGATAAAGAAGAAATAAAAAGTAGTAGAAATCTTCTACTCAGCAGAGAGTGCGACTCAATGACGAAGAACCAAGACTTCAGAAATGGCAGGCTTTGATACCAAAATAATTGAGTTTATACTTCTTCTGGTAACGCCAGAATGCACATTTCTTTTATCTGCTGCATTCTTTAATGGTGCGATGAGTAGACGGAGACGGCTTATTTTCTAAAAATTTAAGATGTCCTCTCTCTCTCTCTCTCTCTCTCTCTCTCTCTCTCTCTCTCTCT
>NW_017259213.1:2868204-2870325 GCF_001594045.1 Atta colombica | reverse complement strand
ATATATATATATATATATAAAAGATCATCAAATATTTCTGAATAAGATACACATCTAGAAAATACTATGCTACAATAAAATATTTAAATGATGTTCAGATAAGTGAAGTTACGGTCCCGTAAACATTACATTTTGTTGGCATAAATTTAAAATAACAATGCTTTCAATATTCATTATCATAGATTGAGAATGCCTCATATTCCAATTAAAAAGGTACTTATTTATTTAAAGATCTATGTCTATATATCTATATTTATATTTTACATTCATTATTTTAACAATATTTTCATTTAATTAATTACTTTTACAGATTTATAAAATATTAAAAGATAATTGCACAGCTTAAAAAATACAATTAATATATAATAAGATTATATTTTACACACATTATCTTTTTTATTACTTTATTAAAAAACTATTGATTCTATAATATATTTTTAAATGCTTATTAATAATAAAGTTATTGAAGATTTCAGAATTCTCATGTAACACAAAATGGTCCACCTCTATTTTTTTTTAATTTCGTAATAAATGCCAATTATAGATTTATTAAACGCAGTCGACAATACATAACATATAATATAATAATACAAAGAAGAAATAAAGTAAATTATTCAAACAAATATTTTTAAGAAACTCTTCAAACAGACGTGATTAAGTAAACAACCTTCACGTATGCTCAACTTGGGCAAGTTTCACTGAATAATTTTGAAATTTGAAAAACGTGATTTAAAGCATCTATTGAAAACTCATTTTCTCTTGCCAGCTCAGTAGCCACACGCGCGTCTCAAAGTTTTCAATAAGTATTTTCAAGAGTGCATTTCCGCGAATATTATAATACGTGGCGAATTTATGCTTCCCAACGATTTCCTTTTACACACACACACACACACTCTCTCTCTCTCTCTCTCTCTCTCTCTCTCTCTCTCTCTCTCTCTCTCTCTCTCTCACACACACACACACTCACTCACTCACACACACACACACACATGGAAGTTCCTTATTTCAAGAAAACACTATAAGAGACCATCACTATTGACGATGCGCTCAACTTTTTGCCATCGTTGAGAACTACATTGGCATCATCCGGCGACGATAGCTAGTAGCTACTCCTCCCGGGGAATATCTTACGAAACTCACCGAATCTCTTAATACGAAACATTCCAGACAGTGGAATTTAAATAAAATGACACGTTTAGTCAAACGCCCAAGGCAAATCCGTTGTATCCGACCCTTTAGCAAATAACTGAGATACGTGCATTTCCCTCACTATACCTATCAGTTGTTTCATTCACTGTCGAATACAAAGTGACTTGCTGTTATCAGATACCCTTTCAAGTATAAGCTATATTAAGGAAATAGCGTTTTGATATACTCGAGATATAGCAATGTTTTGAACATAACTTTTATAGCACTCTTGGCTTTTAATTTAAATAAAATTTATGCTTATAAAAAATTTAAATAAGCTCTTTTATGATATATTATTTAGATAAAATTAGAAAATAACAAAGCTATGTAGATTAGAATCAAATTCTTATAAAAGCAAAGCAACTTTAGACTTTTAAAACTTCATTCTTTAGACTTTAATCAATTTCATTCTACTTGATCGATTATCTTGTGATTATAAATTATCTCAAAAGGGCTTATAAAGGAGAAATATCTCAACCGTTAATTCCGTAACCGCAGGTGCACCTTAACGACGACGGTAAACAGGCAAGTGTCGACAGCTGGCGCGAACCAAGATCCCCCAGGAATTGCACGGAAAATATATCATGAATTTCGCAAGATATTGCATATTTCACGCATATCGTTAAGGCTGTGCTTCACATATGTTTCACAAGGGGATTTACTTTACGCGATTTTTGCCTGTGTGAAAGCGAAAATAATGGCAATAAGTTACACGTCGTGTAAAATAAGTCACTGTAATTTAGAATGTTCCGATAAAGTTTTGTGAGATGAACAAATATTTTTAGACACAGACTTGTCAATGTTGCTTTTTTTCAAAATGTTTTGTAATGAAAGAAAGAGAAAAAGAAAAACAGAGAGAAAGAGAAAGAAAAATCCTTCGTTAAATTAACGTGATTGCATCAAGCTCTCTCTCTCTCCCTGTCCTTCTCCTCC
>NW_017259213.1:2856649-2868104 GCF_001594045.1 Atta colombica | reverse complement strand
CCCCCCCCCCCCTCTCTCTCTCTCTCTCTCTCTCTCTCTCTCTCTCTCTCTCTCTCTTGCTCTCGGAAAACGTACGTTTATAGTCAACTAAGTGTTCAAATTTTTCCGAGATTTCTTATCTCTTGAATGCCACCTCACATGAAAATCATCGCGAAATTTCAAGACGTCGACTCTTCAAAGGAATAAGGTTGACCTGCTTTTGCACCCAAAAGAAGATTTTACTTATGTTGTGCGATCACACTAGATTCCGCTTGACTTGAATTTTCTAAACCTCTTTTATCTGATAATATATTGTGTGCAAGTTTTTTAAATTTCTTCATATGTCTATACTGCCAACGAACTATAAAATTTAAATAGAATTGTTGTGTAAAAGTATTCTTAAAAAATTCTTTCTGTGTTTATGAAGTATCTAACAGAACGAATTTTACAGTTTGTGTTTTTATAAAGCGCAAATTGTAAAATAAATAAAAAAAGAAATAAATATCATAAAGTACATTATTTTTTGTGTTTGAAGAAATCAATAGAATAACCGTTTTCTACAGAAAAAAATGTCATTCATTATTGAAAAAATTATTAAGAATTTTTATATCAAAATATCAAAGTCAAACATCATTGTAAACGAAGCATTCGCTACAAAGTGTGCGAAAATTAGCTTGTTATTATTATTAATAAAATAAGTTTGTTACTATAATAAATTACTTAATAATCAACTTATTACAGTTGTTTAATATAACACTCTTCAACTATTAATTTTTTCCCTTTAACAGTTGCTTCTTATCTGTTTATTGTGGTAGTTTCTCTTTCAATTGGGAATACATAGGCGTACAAAGGCAGCGGTTTCTGTCGCGGACATGAGACTTGATACCGTATCTACAATACAAAGATGGCGTATCGTATACAGATACACGTGACGCTGTTGTACGAGGAAAGTACGATATTGTAAAGTTGCTCGGGTACGTACAAGCCACCAGACAACGGCATCTGCACGCAACGTTATCTCGATAACTCTCATATATCCCTCGGGGTATGACAAACCTAATATCGCGACATGAAACTATGGACTATCGGATTTGTCTGACTACCGAAAGAATTCCGCAGAAACGAAAGAGCTGTAACAAGATCAGAGAGCGAAAGAAGAAAAAAATGAAGGATCTTTTAGCTCACGTTGTACCTGCCACTATGTTAATAGATAATTATGTTCTTCTCGTGCATGCAAATGTACTATTCTTCTTCATGTGACACATGCACTCCATGCGCGTCATCTCTGTATGACGACGGTGTCATAACGAGATATGCGCGAGAAGAACTTTCAACACGCACAGGCAGTTGCTGACAACCTCCTTAATTAAGAGTATCTGAAAGTTAGTCAGCAAAGCTATTCACATTTAAAGCGTATTTAATTAATTAATTAAGCGTATTTAATTAATTAAATTAAGAAAAATGAATAACATATTAATGACTAAAAGCATTTATGTCATTAAATTAAATTTATAACAAATAAAAATAAGTTGTTAACGTTTTAAATATTTTAACAATAAAATAAACATTGCGTTAAAAAATACTTCCTTCTTCAATTAATACAAAAAATTTATATCCCAACAGATTTTTTTATAATCAATGACACAATAGTTATTGTAGATTATTCAACAAATATGTTACGGAATAGAATTTAATTAACAAAGTGTATATGTCTGATCAATTGAAATTAATCTGCAGGTAAAAATATCATTCTCATTTTGAAAATTGTTCGATCTATTCTTTTTGTATTGAAATTTAACGACCATCTGTTATTTATTGTACAGAAATCGACAGGAAAAATTACTGATTGCTGAACAGGGAACTGGCAAGCGGCGTTGTCAGCAATCATTATTTGGCAACATATCACAAATCCCAGAATTATTGCTCAGTCAAAATTAATGCCGTTGGTACGGCGCAAACGTAGCATAACTGACAACTTAGCGTCCGCTCGAATATTGGCTGCAATCTCTTGGTGCTTTCGCATATATTCGCCTAACGAGGGACGAGGTGAAATAACTCGAATCAATAGCGTAACACGATTTCCGCGACACGGCCGCAGAATAAATCATGGATCCGTTGTTGGAAGAACGGAAACACAATCAGCTCAATACGAGATACCTCGTGGGAGCGAAGGAACTGCGTGGGACAACGGCAATGTCATGCGAAATAACCTTTGCTCAGATTCGATGAAAACGACGAACGAAATGCAGCAGTTTTAATTAAAAAAAATAATACAAAAAAAATAAAAACTTATAGCAATATTATAAACGAGGATAAATGCTAGAATACACTGTGCTAACTATGAATTCATGACAAGTAGCTACTTGCCAAAATAACTGTACAATTAAAGCTGCTGCACTATTTTACCATTACATGGAACAAAATATAATGATATCGTGACTTTTTTATTTTTTTCGTGGCGATCTAAATCAAGTGATTCCTGAATGTTGCCGTGATAAGACCGCAGTTTTCTTATCTTTTTTGCAATTGAAAGAACGAAAGATAACTCAAAGTTTCTCAAAGCTTTATGCTAATCAAAACTAATATTAAAGTGCATTGTAAATTATATTTCGAGAATGAATGGATGTACAAGAAAAGTTGTATATTTTTTAAAATTACAAGACTTATTTGATAATCAATAGCAAAGGATATTAGCATGCATATATAATTTAGTAATAAGCCTATTTTTTGTTATGTATACGTAACATAAATTAATCTCTGTGCATCTTGTCATTTGCTTATTATTTTGTAATAATCATAAAATAATACATTATTGTTTTAAATATATATCTGACAAGTAATAAAAGTTGTGCAAATATTTTTACAAAAGACATTATCATTTTACAAAAGAGGACATATAGAGATAATTAAAATAAAATCATTAACAATTAATTTACTTAATAAAGATCAATAAATGACTTATACACTATTTTCATATTTATTTTTCAATATGCTTGCAGTTTATCATTTCTTACTATAACAATAAACATTATATTTGAGACAAATTTAAATCGACTATTCAAAATTCAATCAGCAAACGATAAATTGGTCAATATACGTCGCATTTACCATAGCAAGTTTGGAGATACCTAAGGTTGCACTCTAAGAAATCGTAGGAGAGATTTCTCACTCAGTTAACGTATCGATAACAGCTAAGTTGAAGGAGATATGGTATCAAATGTCGTGAAATTTCAACTGTCGGTACAAACGTAGTTTGCTGGCTGAGCAAAGAAGCACCCCTAAACTAGGGTGGACGAACATTCTGCATTACCGACTATGGAACTGCAGGGGTGGATGGAAAGGTGTCGCCATCTACGTGAACTTAAAGCGCATGCGCGTACCATTTCGATCGGAAACAACCCCTTGTGTGAATTTTATTAAATTACATATGGGGATGAGAATGTTCATGGCGGATGAGTAGATACGTATGTTCTGTTTATAAGAATTGAGAAAAGCTAATATAATAAAAACGTAAAGATTATATATTTTTCTTCTGAATATTACATTCAAATTAATTTTATTAAATAAATTATTGTGAAATTAAATGTTATTTTAATTAATCACGATATAAATAGATTCATAAATAATTCGCGATAATAAAATATTAATGATTCCTCATAACATTACTTCTAACGATTAAAAAGATTAAAAAATCGGAATTAGTTTGAATAAAACATTTAAAAGAGAACAAAAAGATGTTTAAAAAACATTTAATATAACTTTTAAATTCAACTATTAACTGTCAAATTGTTATATCACTCTGCTTGGACATATTTCATCAGAAAGTTTTTTAGTATTTTCTAAAATTGAAAATTTTCATAAAAGTTAATGGAAAAACTGAATTGAAAAATATTTATTGTCCATACAGAAGTTAGCGTTTCCTGAACAATAGGGAGAAATATTATCGAACAGCAAGGAAATTAAATTTCTAGTCTCAAATTTCATCCCTTAATAGAAAAACCCGACGAACAGCTCACCCTCATACGTTCGTTTCTATTACATCCGGCCTTTACGATACTGTAATTTTCTTTCTTTCCTTCTCTTTCTCACTGTCGGAGTTCCATAACCTACGACTTTCGCTTTTTATTTTCATCATGCTTGCGAACACACGACGACCGTGTATCTTTTGTGACGACGGATGATTTAGATCATGTTTCCTCATTGAGCAAGGGTAGTTTGGCTGCACCGACCAGCCTGTTGCGAGAGACTACTCTCTTGAAAAAGAAGGAATGCCGCTTTGTGCACGGAACCATTAAAAAAGGATAAGCCGGTGAACGCGACCCCTAAGCTATCGTCAGTTGTTTAATAATTTTATTGTGGATGCACAAAATGACGACATGGTCATTAGGAAAAATAAGCTTCAAACGATTTATAATGACGTTATTGCAAACAAAGCAAATTTTTAGAGCGATATACAGATAACAAGCAAAAGCTTAAAATTTGTAACAATAAGTAAGTAAAACTGATTGATAAATGTTCAACATAAATATTTAAGAAGGTGAAATTTGATGTCTAATAATATTAATAATTTTAAGATTTTCAGTTTAAACTGTGATATTATTTGAATTTTATTTTAAGTTTGTGTTTTAAGATTGACAAATAATCAGCACGCATTTAGCTGGAAATGGTACAAAAATTCACGCAAAAATATTATTAGGATTTCAAATCCGTTTTGATCAAATGTAGTCTTTTCGCTTATTAGGTTTAAAATTTATGTTAAAAATTTATGTTAAAAATGTTTATTTTGTTTATTTACATTTATGTTAAGTTAAAAATCATTTAAATTATTATTCTTATCACAAAAGAACATATCTACATTCTTAAGCTGAAACATCACTTTTATGTTTCATGTTTATGAAGCTGAATTAATTTCGCAAGTGTCACAAGACTCCAGAAAATGTTTAGAACATAGTCTCTGATATTTTAGAATGAGATTCTAACTGGGAAAAGTCTGGAGGCGTGGCGGCGTACATGCATATTCGCGAGCACATGCGCATGTAAATTCGTCGTAAATTTTCTCCAGAGTACTATTTCTCTCGCGACATGACCAAAATGCAATGCACGAAACGCCAAAGCTCCCGTTGCGTCGGATCTCGAAAAGCGCCATAATATAATGGAATAATGGTTATTAGAAGGGGAATATTATCGTCGCGGCGCTCGACCGTCCGACGATGGAAGCGTTTTATCGATCGTTCGGCTGCGTTTGGCGCGATGAAGCGAGAAAGGGAAAGTGGTTGGCTCGGTTTACTCATTCTTCCGTATTTCCGTGACCTTCGGGACCATGATAATACATCGCCATTTCGCCAATCGCCTGAACCACGAAGATTTAATACCCTTTTAGTCAGCCTTGACAATTATACGTCAAGTACGCAGAAAATGAATCCAATCGGATAATACCGCATACAAAATTAATCACATCAAAGTAACTTTTGAACAAAAGTCAAATCCGACAGTTGAGTCTACAATTCCAAAATTTGACAGTTGATTCTAAAGTAGTAAAATATGTATAATTACACTTGAATAAAAAAGAACGTATTCCTCAGTAATTCGATTAATTTCGAATAAGCACAATTACGAGTTTTAACACACAAAAGCGAGAAGAAATAACATTTTTATAATATATTCAAGAAAAGTAGAATTATTTTAGAGTATAAAGAATAAATGTAACAATTATCAGATTAATCAGATTTAAACTTGAACAGTATATATGCGCTGTAAATAAAGATAAAAAAATCTTTGCAATAACATAAATATATTATTTACAAAAAAATATCATAGTATAAACATGTAAAATATAACTCGGATAATTAATTCAAATTATCTCAATTGACTAAATGCAGCTAATTATCATACGAAGTGCCTCGTTTTTCTTCTTTCTCGAAAATCGCCAATGCACCAATAAATTATGGTTCTGAACATTAATGACGCCTAAGTACGAAGGCGGGTTTACCGCAGGGAGACTCGACTCATAGAGTGTACATGGCTCTACGATAAAGAAAAAGAGAACCACCACGTGAAATTGCATTAAAGCGAATTAGCTACGGCAGGATTGATCTAACGAAGCGGAGCGTGCCGTGTTTACCATGAATATGAGAAAGGGCTGTACTCTCTTTGTTCATCTAAAGGCGAAACGTAAGTCCGAGTCACATAAGCAACTCCTCGTTATTCTGCCGATCGATGCTCTCTATTTTCCGTATAAGCGATTCCTAAAAGCAGTGGAATTCCGATATGACGCACAATGAGAAGTCAAATAAAGTTAAAAGAAGTGTAAGAGTCTGAAGCACGTGCAAAGCTCCTCATTTCAGTAGAGCAAGTCCGATCGAGCGCTTCGCAAATGTTAGAAACATGAGACGACGTCACGTAGCAACGAATGTAATTCGCAATTCATAAATCGTGAATGTGCAATATCTCGTTCCGAGATATATCTCTTTGATGTTGAACAATGTCAAAGGGCTCGTAATTTGAAAGAAACTTAAATGCGTATATTTTATCTCTCCAATAAAATGAAGTGAACGTTTGATACTTTAATAAAATAAATTGCAGCTTTTTACAAAAAGCTTTTCATTGTCATATAAAGATGATAATCATTAAAAACGTATGTTATATTGCTCACACAAACATATCTAAAAATCTTAGGTAAAATGTAATGCCGTAAAAGTAGAAATAATTATTTCGGGATAATGTTTCGAGATATTCTATCTGGGATATTCAGTCCAGAAATAATTTGAACGACGTATAATAATATCGACGTAAGTCGCAGCTGGAGCCAAAGTGTGGCTTAAACAGAGAGAATAAACGTGCTTTCGACAATAATACTAGAAATTCCATGCACTGCCGAAAGACATGAAGTAGATATGGGCAAGTGGTACATATATAAGTTACGTCCGAGCGAGGCGTTGGTCGATAATTCATTAGTTAAATCGCATTTGTAAACTATGATACAGAACAGCGTCGTTGTGAAACTAACAGCGACTACCATATTCAAGATATATCGCAGTTCAATAGTTTGACCGCAAATATGTATGCGATATATTGACAGATCTTATGCATTATTCCTCAGAATACTATATTGCAGTATATTTAACGTGAATATGCGGAATTGAGAGGAAAATTATTTTGATTTATTTCAAATATCAAAACAAATCCAAGCGACTAAAAGTATGACGTATAAGATTTTTAGACATATTTCAATAGTACATTTCAAGGTTGTACTGCGACCATTACCAATAAAAATATTAAAATCAATATTACATATAAATAAGTTCAATGTATCTTGCTCAGCAAACTCTATGATTCTTTCTGTCGTGAGTTAAAATGTATATTACTTTTAGTTAAAACTTGTTAGAGCTTTCGCAGAAATTGCAAACGGCATTTGATGTTCGTTTCTAATTTGTTCGCTGCAAGAGCAACGAACGTATAAAACAATGAAAACAGCTTTACAATCAAAAGGGAGAAAAAGCGTTCTACTTATCCACCGCTCAATTTCCATATTTATCATCGTATATAAATAAATGACCGAGTAAGAGCTGTAGAGCAAAACTGTTTCACTTCGGCTCGATTTAATATCCATCTTTAAATCTTGAATTCATAAACGGCGAAATGGACTCGAAATAAATTACTGCTATAGATACAAATAACTCCGAAATTGTGTCAACGAGGTACAAAGAGTTTAGCGAGACTAAAATGGGCACGCTCCCTGGAGTTAATTAGTCTCGAGTGCCAGATGGTACGACCAGCATGGTTCCCACATGAAAACGCGATGTAGGAAAAAAGTTTCAACGTTACGCGACTCATTGAAACAAGAGGTGATAACAAGTTTTTTCACGATATTCTGCTCTATGTACGGAAACATTAGCATGAACATTAGCATCAACTCGCGTGTACAGTAAATAAAAATATAAGCTTGAGATAATAATTGCCAGCTCGTAATTGTTTCTAACACGTAACTTTAGCGTTTACCATATTTAAAAAAGTACTATAAAATTATTTCAGTTAAAAAAAAATACAATATGAATATTTGTAAAGATAACTGCATTGCAAAGCAAATAATATGGTTGATTACTTTTGGATATTCATGTTATCACATGAGCTATCGAACAGCAGGATATTATACAATACTGTAACTAACTACTGATGGATATGACAGATCGAATAATAAATTCCAATCAGTTATTATACGATTTATCAAATAACCGCTATTTCCACATTGCTAATAATTACAGTTTATAAATTATGCTTCTGTCATTTATTGGATATATGTGTACATCAAATGGTACAATATTCATTATTTGAAAAATCAAACAAAAAATATATAATGCAAGAAGGATTATCGATTAATATAACATACAAAAAATAATTCTTTCATTTCTCATGATCTTGTAATATTCATTAATTAAATCGTTGAATATTCAATATTGAGCATTATAAATTGTGCATTATGTGTTATTAAGTATGATTAAAAATTAACAAAAAGAATAATTATTAATCATTTACTAGCAATACAGAGTTTCTGTTATTAGCGATCGATTATTTTAATAATGCATTGAGATAGATTCTCTATTGACTAGTGATTAATAGATTAGATTCAAGCATTTTTTTTTTTATAGAAAATATCTGAATATTCGCGAATTATGAAAGGATCTCAATATCGCCATTTCTGAATCACTCCGAATAATTCTAATGTGACATGTCCTAAATGTGATACTGGATTTTAATTATATAATGATATAATACATATCAATAACAGATATAATAATGTAATAGATATTAGTAAATTTAATTTCGCAATAAAATAAAACATTTTTGCTAAATTGCTTTAAAATTTAAGAGAGATTATCTAAATTAAATTTTAAAAAATTTGTTTAATAATAGTACATATGATGTAATACTCTTGAAAATGTAATATTTTTCAATAAAACGAAATACATAGATATTTCAATAAAGTGCAATGTGCATCATATACTAAAGTAATACTAATAATTTTTTCAATAATTTACTGAAACTCAATTTTCCCAAAAGAATATGATCAAAATTTAATAGTTAAATCAAACAGAAAATTAATCAATAGCTTATACTAAAAATAATAAACTCTAGTAATGAATTTAGCATTGAATTTTCTTCACTTTGAAATACTGATCTTTCGTCGGCGTTTCCCTTTAAAATGCAAGAAACACAATAAGCTCCTTACTCGATGGTGGATCGTTTCCTCTTAAATATTACACGCAATCGATCAAAGTCTAGCTCACCAACGGTAATCGTGCTTGTTTCTGTCAATAATTAGTGCTGTCTCGACGAGCAAATAGAACGTAAGAAGATTGTAAACGGGAACGGATCTGTTAATAATTATGGAAAAGTATTACAATATAATGATACTCGTGGATGCCTTAGTTACTTTACGCGAGTACTTATAATTCAATACTAAAAATGGCGAATTTCATAACTATAGAAGTACAAGCAGAAATATTATATTAGTCGCGTATAGTATCAGTTTAAATCCGAGTACAATATATCAGTATCAATTTTGCAAGCAATTCTCTTCCACATGCAGCATGTACCTAATTACGCAGTCTCATTAAAATATGTTTAACGTTCGATAATTATTATTACTCATTTTCTATATCTAATTTTTGTATATCTATTTGTGTATCTAATTCTTCGATTTCTATTATCGCACGATCTATCGTTTATAAATAGCAAAGTTTACATTCGATCTTTGTGATCGTGTTTTATATTTACATAAAAATTCGTAATCATATAAAGAATAATAATAAAAATATATTAAATTTTTTCCAAATTTTTTTAACTTTAATAAATACAGCAATCGTGAAAAATTTATTTTCTATCTTCTATGAGTATCATATATCGCTGCTTTATGTTTACCATGATGAACGAAGGGAATGATCACTTGCAAATTAATGAAACGTTCAATGGCCGTAAAAAAATCGGTAACGTGCCGGTAAAAAACATCGTGCGTCGCGTGAAAAGCAACCGATTCAAATGCAAAATTATAGGATAACTAAATCACAGCACGTGAATGCAATGGCTGCCAGTTGTGGCGAAAAATTTACCGGATGCGTCAACGCGACGAAAAACAACCGCGAGTGGGCGCGTGGCGTACGAAAATTTAAATCTTCACGCTCTGGAAATCATATATAAAGCGGAAAACACATTCCGCGTGAAAAGACTGATGGCCAGTCACCACATTATATCGATACTCAATATCAAGTTTCTTCTTTTTAATGGGTACATCGATACCCTGACACTTTCGATACGCTTTTGTAACAATCGGTCGAAACTCTAAAACTGGCCTATGAAAGATGCGCAACGTAGAAAGATCAACGTGATGGATATCACGTCAATCAAATTATATCTCATTTTTATTCAAATGAGAAATTCACGCATAATAAAAAATTGGATGTTCTGCTTGGCAAAACATTTTTATACTACATTTTTTTTGTATCAATTTGTATAAATTTGCATACACGGAAATAATGATTTTATTAAAGTATTTAAAAATTTAGATAGTTACAAATCTGAAAATAATTTTACCAACTCATCAAAATAATTATATAGCAAAACTCAAACATGAGCAATGCTGCAAAAAGTTTGGACAGTCTAGCGGCCAGCTTAAGCATCCATTATTTTGATGGTCTAACAAAGTTTAATTTCAAATCTGTATCCAGCTAAAATTTTAAATGCTTTAACAAAATCGTGATATGCCACATATATTGCAATCTATAATAATATTTAAAATATCAAAAAATAAATTTAAACTGCATAATAAATAAAAATCGCAATATCATCAAATAATATAAAAAATAATACAATATTTATATATTAGATATAAATATCCATAAAATTATATTTATAAAATATCTAAATATCATATATTGTCCAAATATTTTACTTAATTGTTTTAGCAAAATCTTTTTTCTTTTTTTCTTTTTGTTAAAATGTAAAACTTAGCTAAATTTTATTGATACGAACAAGACGACATATAAATTAAAAATTAAAATCAAAAAGAAGATCTATATTTGAATATTATTTTGTTTGAATATTATTTGAATATTTGAATATTATTTTGTTGATATGATTTTTTTATTTACTTTGCAATGCAATTGCATTCACAGGTTTTCGTACACTCTCGTTTTTGCACCAATTTTTTAAATAAGATGTTTTTTAAACTCTTTAAATATGATAAATGCTGAAATTCCGTAATATTTTTAAATGTGAGAGTCGATTTAAAAAATTATTAGTTTTATTTATTCTAGCGACGCTCTATGATACCTACTTTAGAGCGCGTAACACGTGCGCATACACGCAATTTCCTTTGTCTTTTGCAACGCTAATAAAGATCGTCTTAGAACGGGTTTTTTCATATAATCGCTTAGTATTACTGTCGAAATTGCAACAAATTAATTTAGCAATTACAACGCTT
>NW_017259213.1:2847590-2856549 GCF_001594045.1 Atta colombica | reverse complement strand
AATTCTTTATAATTGAGATATACATATATTTCAATAAATAAATAAATAAATTTCATAAAAAAAGATAAAAAATTAAATAAAAAAAAATATATCGTTTCCCTTTTTATTTTTTACGAAATATGTCCATTTCGAGCAATTTAAAAAAATGAGCAATCTTTCGTCTCACAACATTGAACATATGGCTGTGTTGCATCAGATTAGAACACTTACGTTACCAGAATATCCCGTGTCGGAACTTGTCGTGAAATTTGTGTGAACGTGACAATCTTACCTTAAGCTGATGTTGCGGTCGTCTGAGCGCGCCCTGGTCTCGTCGTCCACCCAGTCGATCGGCTTCCGCTTCCAATCCCTCCATCGAAGACTCCGCTTCACTCAACCAGGCCAAGAACTTGTCTAGAGACCGGTCGAAGTTGTGGAGCGAGTTCATCGCGGAGTGCAGTAGTTTTCCGCGATTGATGATGCTGGAAACGAATCGGTCGATACAGTATTACATCCGTGATCTACAGTTTGATTCGAAGCAAAGTTCCTTAACTCGAAACAGTATAGACGCGAATACAAGTTCAAGAGTAAACGCACCGTACTTGCTCTATATCTAAGCTATCCTAAAAGACGCATTTCTCCTGATTACGATTTCATAATTAGCAAAATCGGAGAATTAATCTTCTATTAATGAAAATTTTATTAATTTATTTATTACTCACTATTATTTCTTGCGACTTTATAATTTTTAGATATAAAATATTTTAATAAATAAGAGAGAGAGAAAAAGAGAGAGATACGGATTAAAAATTTGTTGAAATAAAAATTGTGCCAAATTAATCTAAGAAAAAAATTGTTCTCTGCTTACTTATTTTTCACTTAGATTTAGAACGTTTATTACAAAAATAAATATTAGTTCATATTCGTATTAAATTCATTAGTCATATTAAATTCATTATATTCAACTTAAATTTTGAATCGAAATTCAATTAACAATCTAATTATATAATTAAAAATCTTAATTGGTTCCACTTAATTTATTTTATAAATTTAAATCGATAAAGATTAAATCGGAGATACTTTAAGAGATTGTCCAAAATTTCACAGCAAAGAAATTATATATTGTTACTCACCTCGTATTGAGATTGTTGTATCTCTGGTTGATCGTTTCCGTCATTTTCTTCACTCGTGTCGTATCGTCTTGCTGATAAACCGCTATCAGCTTCTGAGTGAGCTGATTAAAAAGTTCGATGTGATGTTTGTACTGATGCAGCTCGGCGTGAAACGACTATGAAGAAAAGAAGGAACGAGATCGTAAAATCGAAGAAGGTGGACCAGCGGGTGAAAAAAGGAAACTTATCTAACTCTGGCTTCGTATTGAGTTAGAAGAAGCCGTGCCTCTTTTGCACTCGAGCCTCGATAAGTCGGCAAAGTTAAACCTTCGAAGAGAGCTTCGACTAAAAGTTTTATACCGATATATCGTACGATGCAACTTTTCTTTGGATATCCGTCGGCACAGATTGGTTCCGATCAGAATTGTAAAGTGCATCAAGATAAAATCTCCGTATAAACAATCTTTTTTTTTTACAGATAAAAACGTACGCAAAGATTGAAAGAAATGCTCGTGAAAATAAAATTGTAAAGTAAATATAAAAGTTGTAAAGAATAAATAAAATATTAACGCAATTATTTTATCTTTCGAGAACAATGAAATAATTATGTTGAACTATTTCATATGGATTTTATTTCGGAATATATTTCAGAAGATATGAGATTCGGAAGAAGTGTAGCAAACGCGTTCACTCAAAGACGACATGAAGGCACCGCGGAAATAAATTATTCCATGAATATCTCATTTGGTTCTTTTGAATCTAAACAGAGCTTCTCACGTAATGTACTTCTTCGGCTGAGATCTCGTTGATTGAGACGCTTTCTTTATAACTTTTTTTTTTTCAAATCTCGTACGCAAAATAAAAGAAGATTACTAGAAAGGATTTATTATAGGATAGATGAATTTCAAAATGTTCGCTCTGTTTAATTTTGCTTACGAAGAGATGAGAAAAGATAGTAGCTTTAAAAAATATATTTACTAGCCAATGATATATCTTTAATACTCGCGTAGGTATATTACACAATAATGTAAAAGAATTTTACATGTTTTAAATGCTTCTACACTATTTGCGATAAATATTAATCACATAATAAAAATCCATAATACAACAAACATATGGTGCATAATCAAAAATTTGTCTAACGTCGAATATTATTTCGTCCGAAAAGAAGGATTTAGTTCACAAGATTTTCTAATATCGTACGAAATGATATTGATCAGCAAATATATCTCGTTCAATATCAGTACATTTCCGGTATACAAAATGAAAAATGCGCTGTCGAAATGTCTTGCCATAAAAATAAGCTATGTCGCATAAAGATAGAATATCTTCATAAAAATAAAATTACAATTTTTATTTGCATTATAACACGATTAAGCGCAGGAAATTTATAATTAATATTGCTCAAAACATAAATGGACTATCTTATAGCATTTCAATGCAATGATATTTCAGTACAATTCAATCAAATACTCAATATCTATCGGCACTTCAATCATTTCTATTAATCTAGATTGCATCAATTCCTCAATCTCCGTTAAATACTTTGCATTCAAAAATCATTCAATATTTTCGACATTGAAGACAAGCCAAATAGACAGAGGCATTATGGCACGAGCCTTCTTTTTGCCTTTTTTATTCTTTTTTAAAAATATTTCTTACGGATGACACTAAAAATTCACCAACTCGAAGAGCTAACAATGGTTACTTGCGAAAATACGGAAAGAGAGTTCGATGTACCTTTTGTTCCCTGAGCTGCGCCTCGAGTACGTCAGCGGTGTGTCCCACAGCTCGCATTCTCTCAAGTCTAGTTTCCATTCGTGCTAGCCAGACTTCCACCTCGTTTCTCTTTGCCTCATATCGTTGACTGTCTCCCAGCATCATGTCCAACTGCGTCTTCCTTTGCATGACTTTCGAATTCGTCTCATCCCAATGCTCCCTCAACTTGGTAACTACAACATCAAGGCAGACGATGTGATGAATGTTATTGTTACATTTACATGTAATTATTGCTTTCTTAATTGCATGAAAACGAAATAGCGAGTATTTATGACACCGAAATCGCGCGAGCAACTTTAAGCAATATCACAGAATAAGATATATATATATAAATTCACACAGAAATATTTAAGCACTAAAATTCGCTTTGAATAGGAATAGGAATAGGATTCTCCAAATATAAGAATTATCATATTTAATTATTCTCATCCAAATTCATACCATATTATTTAATTCTTAGTTTATAGATTAATCATACTGTATTACAAAAATTTTTTAAATTGTGTGTGCTAGAAATATATATCTTTAAAAGATTTCATAGTGCTGACTTCAATTTTGAAATAAAGATTCTGCCATATATCTCTTTCTTGTATAAAAAAGGGCATATAACCGACAGGAATAAATTAAAATTAATATTTTTTAAAAGCATACTGTATGTTTAAGTTTTCTAAACTGCTTCTAACAAACAAAAATAAAGTTTGCAAATTATTTTAATCTACGGAGATATTTTTGCATCTTAAAAGCATCGAATTATCAAAGTGCATCGAATGACTAAGCGATGGAAGGCATTAACATAATAAAATATTAGTGCTATTATTCATATACGTGATACTTCTTCCCTAACACGTTACATATATGAACTAAGTCAACACCTCACTCAAAAATTATATGAAATGTTAAGTGAGAAATATCACAAATGGTAGCACTCAAATATTTTCTTTTCATGTCACTTTAAATATTATCCTATTATATTCTTCTTCTCAACCTTTCCGTAAAACATCCCTTGAAAAGAAAAAAGTTACGTAGAAATTCGCTGTACGCGAGGTATCAATTGGAAACAATCCAAACTGTAATGGCAAGTTAGAGAACACAGCTGGATAAAGCAGATGAAAAACACTGGCAACGATTCAATATTCGCAACAACAAAATTTTCACGCGTGAACATTATGTTCGTGTACCTTTAAGAATGCACCTTATATGTACGATGTTTCGTGAGCGCATGTCGCCAAACAGCACGGAAACTAAAATAACAACAGTTCTGATAGAAATATACTCCTTTATAAAAGAAACCCATAATGATTCTGTTAATGTATTTCCAAAGCACATATTATGGATATTAATATGGATATTGTTTTAATAAAAAGAAATTAGGAACAGAGATAAATAAACAAGATAAATAGCATAATTGATATAAAAAGTAATCCTAATTTTGATAAAAACATTGCGTTTGTACAATAAATATTTTCAATTAAAATATTTATTTCAAATATCAAATTGCGCGTTAAAGGATATATTTCAAAGGATTTTAATGTATAAAAGTATTCCTTTAATAACGAAATCATTTAGTATCGTATAGATTTTTAACATGGTAAATGAAAAATATCATGTGAAATACGAACCTTGCAAAATATCATTAATTTTAAAATAAAATATTTTTATATATTTCTGAAATCCTAAAAGTTTTATTAATTACCTTTGATAAATCGTGGATTTTATTCTTTAAAATTTATAACAATAATTAATCCAGAATATAAAAGAATAATAAAATCTATACTAATGATAAAAATTGTAATTATTACATATTAACTTAATTATTAAATATTACTTCAAAAGCAATTATCTATGACATTAATAACATTATCTAACATAATTCTGGATTTTAGACGATCCAAAAAGAAGATAAAGATAAAAATCATTAAATTAAAAAGATTAGAAAATTCATATTTATACTTTATAAATTCATATTTATACTTTATACTTTATAAATTTGGTTAAGATTGGTTTACGATTATTCACTTAATACTTTTATACGACATATTATTCTGAGCAAATGTTAAAATAAAAAAGACGTTTTCCTTTCTCTTGTAAGTGATAGAACTGTAACAAATTACAGTGAATTTGCTCACAGTGAAGCGGTGAGGACAATTTGCATCGTAAAGGATTCGCAGATCTTACATATTCATGTGTTTACTGTATTAATAGTTTCCACTATTCCCAAAGTTCTAACAGTTCCGTTTAACACGCCGCATTTCATCCATTATTCAAATATATTAAACGACGCGGCGACTTATAAATCAAGATTCCAATAATCTAAACAAAAATAAGCATCACATATAACTTGGAGGAGGTGTGACGAACAAGGGTTAAAAAATGGATTTTAAATGTGCACACGTATATCGACTTTCAAAAGACTTAACTTCACCTCGTTCGCTCAAGAACGTTCTATGAAAGACAGAGAGGGACATTACTTCAATGACTTTCAACGACTTATTATGAGAGCAATTCACTCTCATCGACCCCTATACACTTCGACCTGCACTTAGCCGCCCTTATTATATCCGGCAACGTATACTTTTCTGCCTGCACGCAAATTATAAGTACTGAGATTAATCGAAAAAGATTTCAAGGTGTGTGTTGATGCTTGATCCAATAATTCTAATTTCCATAATTACAATTCATTGAATATATATCAGCTCAGTTTTTAAATTAGTTCTCTCTCAATCTTAATTATATTAATCTGTTATTTATATTAATCTGTCAATAAAAAAAAAATTAAAACTGATAATAGCGAAATATTAAAAGTAATTTTCTATAATAAATTATTATGGCATTCTACTTACTTCACACGTTATTCCAAATCATTTGAAAATAATTTTTGATATTTTATTATTTAACATTAATGTTAGCTAATAACTTAAGTAAAAACAGAGAAACTTTAATATTATTATAAATTTATCCTAATTTAACAATTACACATAACTGAAAAATTGTTTAAATCATATCTATATAATTAAAAATTCATGTTGATCGTTTATAATACAAAAAATATATTTAGGTAAACTTCTATTAGAAAGAAAATAAAAAGGATATAATACATTGTCACACACTAAAAAAGACTAATGTGTTCCTGGCTGAACAGATTTTCTAGAAATAAAGAAAATCACGTTAAAGTAAAAAAATGTTTACTGCAAAATTACGTTGATCGAACATGTTTTTTCATAAAAAAAATTTGTTAAGCTTTTAATGCAATAGACACGTATGCTCTTTTTTAATTTTTTATTATCTTTGATTTTTTATTTAAACTAAAAAACTATAAATATACGACATTATATATTAAACGCGTTTACGATAAATCATCGCGCCAAAATATCAAACAGTATTTTCATTTCGAAGCTCAGAATTCAATAACTGCGATTTAATGTTCTCATAAATAAATCTTTTAGAATAACCGTAATGTGAAACGCGAACGACGACCTTCGTATAGAAGGTAGATAGAACTCTGGGAGTTCTATTGGAAGAAAAATATGTACAATATCAAGACATCCTCCCCTCTCCCTGAAATGAGTTATCGGCACACCTGAGTCTGCCAACGACCTCCGCCATAGCAAACATACATGTACATGTTGCGCTAGCTAGTATAGATTATGCAGATAGTTATATACATGCAAAACTGACGAGCGCATATTCACTGGGGAGTCACAAAGTTGCCAAGAACGCATTGTCTATGAGACTATCGAGATTCATGGTATCAATGGAAGACTAAGCAAAATTCTGATAGCTCACGAAGTTGCTCCTTTCTCTCTCTTTCACAATTAGTTCATTAATAAACTGTAAAGTTCTAAAAATTGCCTTTTATCTCAAGTTCATAAATAAAACACAAGCATCTTTCAAAGGTTAATTCTGACGTAAAAATAAAAAAAAATTACTTTGTTGTTCCTATTACGTAATAAAACGGTGTTCTAATGGAAAATCTATATATTTTAATATTTCTTATTCATTCGTTAACTTGTTCGATAACGTATTTTGCTTGTTTGCAAGTTGATGTTAATTAGAAACTGGATCGATATTGCAGAACGTTCCTCAGTAAAAGTAGAAACAAAACTTAGAAGATTTAGATAAACAGATTATTTTTCTCTCTCGTAATTTTCTCTCATTCGACGATACTTATGGATCACTGTTATATTCTGACAGATAGTTATATAAATCTAGTATTCACAGTATTCTTAAAATACAATAAAATAACTAGAAATATTAAATGTTAATCATTAAATTAAGCTATAAAAATAATCGTATAATGTACTTATAAAAAGATAATGATAAAAAGATACTAATTTATCTTCATCAAAAATATAAAAAAATTAATGCATTTATTTTTTGTTAATTTATGTATAAGTATATGTCTATTATATAAGTTTTTAGTATATATCTGTATAGTAAGGAAAAAAACAATGCTCTTAAATATATAAAGTAGATTCTAAATAAAATTATTTAACAATCGTTTTTTTTTTCATTTGCCAAATCTTCAATACAAATGTATTCGTAATATTCACAATAATCGCCACGTTACGAGCAATTCATAATAAAGAAAACTATATATTAAACGTCAACATAAAATTGCTATGTAATTAATTTGCGTTTGCCATGAAGCACCATCTTAATCCACCGACAATGTCAACGCATCAAAGCTGCAAACATTATGAACAAATCGAAACGCGACAGTAAATGCCGTGCCAAATAACGCTCAACTCCCTGTAAACTTCGTTAACTTGACTTCTCCTAAGATTTCTACGGAGCCTCGCAAGTGGATTACGTTCGAACGCAGGCCGACAAAGTTATCTGAAAGTTATACGCTTTGTTCATTGTTGTTCCGCATGGTAGTTCGAAGCGACGTGGTATCTCGATCTCAAAACAAATAAAGATAGAGTTGTTCAACTAACAAAAGGTAGCGAGCTCTCCGACAGCGAGTTAATTTAATCCGTATCTGAATTTAATAAGCTGGTTCATGTTCAATTCTTTTTTAAGTCACGAAAACAAAAATCATCACCGTAATTTTTATTACGAACATACAATTGTAGAAATATCTATTTACTGATATTTTTAGATTAGTATTAGATTTATTGTTAGAGATTATATAAAAAATATATGAAAAACTGACAAATCTAAAAAAAAACTACTACATAGAACTTAATCGTACATGAAAAAAATAATCTGAGTATCTAAAATTTAATTAAATACAGATTTGAAAATAATTTTATTAAATTAATTATATAGGATGATCAAACATAATAAGCAATACCGCAAAGTTTTAACACTCAAGTAACTAACTTGAACATTTTACATACTTTAGCAAAAAAAATTTTACATACTTTAGCAAAAAAAATTTGTTAATGTATAGATATTGATATGCCAATTAAAAATTGATGTTTTTTGCAAACATCAAATAAAACCTCAACTACATAAAAATTTTTTCTTCTTTAATAAAAGTTAAATAAAAATTATAAGTCACTGAAAGTTCTCTTTGCAATTTTATTTTTAAAACATCAAAAAAGACTAAACTTTTACCGTTAAAATTCAAACGTGCTCTGGTAAATTTTTTTCGGTTTACTTCTTACCGTAGGAAAAGTTCCAACTAAACTCTTGAGAAAGATTTTGCGGTAATGATCAAGCAAAGTTTTGCATATATGTTCTATTAAAGACATTCTTCTACAAGTTTCTGCAGGAGAATATTATGTTTTAATAACAATGTGTCAAAAATATTAAAACTTTTAAATATTATATAAAAATAATTTTTCATGAAAATTTGAAAAGTAAAAATTCTATATAAAAAAAACTTAATTGTCAATGTAATAAATCTTTGTAAAAGATAAATATTTATAAAGGATATCGTATACGAAATGTGACAATTACTGGAATATAACTAAAATCCAATACAATATAACACTAAATAATTTATTATTAAATTTCAATCGTGATAATATTAACCTTAATCACAAAGCATTACAAAGGGATTATAAACCGCATATAATTATCTACTCCCAATCAATATATATATTGTTCAATATGCATTGGTAGTGATTTTACTCGAATTC
>NW_017259213.1:2839224-2847490 GCF_001594045.1 Atta colombica | reverse complement strand
ATATATATATATATAAAATCGTATGTTAGCTTATTTTTTATGTCACTTAGAGATTTCTTTTATTATAACAGATTTTGCACAAAAGTATGTTAATCGCATCAGTTATACAATAGACAGTTTTACAATATGCGATAAGACTAATGAAGGCGCAAAGGGAGAAAACGAAGAATAATGTAACCGGAAAGGATGAAAGCGAATAAAGGAAGACAAGGAAAAGCGGGAAACCAGACGGCGCATAAAACGCCGGGGGTAGGAAACTTTACACGACCGAAATGGAATTTCCGATAAACTTCGGACTCATCGGCTTCGAAGTCGTCGTCGTCGTCGTCGCTTTCGACCGCGCATGAACCCCTCTTCCATTACCGGTTTTGTAGACATAGTTTCTTTCCTTCTAGCTGCGTCCCGTTACGAGACAGAAGGGGGAAGCATGGAGAAAAGCTGAAAACGAAGAAAAAGTCGAGAGTGCGGAAGGTGCGGAAAATCGCAGCCTCGGAATGAGAAATTGTGAGACGCACGACGCGGCGATGCGGATACGTGAGACGGGTACCAAGTAGTTGCGTTTTCGAGTCTTTACTGCAAGAGTCCTTATTTCGCTCGCAGACCGTTTTGTAACTCCATGTATGCGGCAGAACTACACGCGCTTCACTTTACACCCCGAGAGAATGACACGAGAACAATATCCTTATTATGTATGCGAGAAAAATCGACCGAGGCACAATGATAACCCGCTTCTATCTTCTCGTAAGAAATTCGCGTCAATAAAGAATTGTCTTTACGCGAAAAGAGACATCGTCTTCATACGCCATAAATGATTTCAGCAAGACGATCACTGCGAGAATGTATTTCAACTCTCGTTCGTGAGAAACAAAACGGAAATGACAAGGAAAATATCCCACGCGTGAAAGGAACTACAAAGCGATGCATTTCCGTAAGATTTTCTTCGTAGAAACGTAGCAGCGTTGTTCACGAAGTGAACATATTCTTATTTCTCTACGGCATCTCAAGAGACAGATAATAACTCCACCGCATAAGTAGAAAATTCAAATGCGCAGTATTGTGGACATGTGCCTCCCTCTTTCTCTTGATGGAAACCGATTAAGGTGCAGAAAGTTCTTTCGCTTCTCTCTTAATAATATTTCTGTAAATATTGATTTGTACACTGAAAGAAGAGTTTGATATTTATGAATGAAGATTTTCAAGCAGTATATGTGACTCTTATTGATAGCACAATTAATATAATTATTTGCATAATCAAAACAACTATAAAAATATAGCTGTCCCAAAAAAATTACTATATAATTATAATTAAATTATAGTTATTAAGAGGTAATTAGAATCATTTTTTTTTCAGTGTAAAATCTCTTTATACAAGATACATTCAGGCTGCATTCGATACTTTATATGCGTTTGTATACTTCAACATCAGCTTTAAATTCCTATTCCATCTCACTTATCATGTTATTATCTGAAAGTTCATCCTATTTACGAAACTTTCGAGCACTTACCATTAAAACTCTATACTCTCTGCCATGATTTTTTATTTTTTTTTCTCCGCGTGAAACGCAATAATGGAAGAGCAGCGACTTTGGAAAATAAATGGTGTATAATAATGCGACATCTCGACGGAATAGAAGTTAGCCGTATGTGTTCGTGTGACTGTCCAACCCTAGACACCAAAAACTTTTGCAATATTCCGCGCGAAATTTCATTATACACATATACCGTCGCATTTCATACGTAGCTTATTACTGCTAATGCAGTACGAGTGCAGACTCATTGGGCGGTGAGTACATGACTATTGTATATACAAGAAGAATATATAAAACCCGAAGAATCGCTTATAAAAAACAATACACGCAAATACTATAGCGATGAAAACTTCAGACTCCTGTGCAATGCGCGGAAATGTACAGCAGTTTAATTCTTCATGTGAGAGACGAAAACGCATCCGTTACTAATATAGTGACAGTTTTCTACGGTTAAATTATTTTCCCGGATACCGGGACCAGTTTTTTCGTAACAGGCTGTCTTTTGCAAAAAAGCTTCCTCCTTACTGTTATAATATAACTGAACATAACTCATTGAACCTGCCTAAACCATTGCAACTATATTTCAATTTTTTTACTTGCCGCGTTAAATTAATTCGCATAAATTTCAGCGTTACACATGCTATATATTCATAGATTACTAACCCTTTTATTATACCTTTAATAAGACGCTTAGTTATTCTTTAATAATAGTAAATCACTTTTTTTACTATAACGTTTCGGTAACGTGAAAATCCGTACCAAACAACGCGTTTATTTTTTTCGGAGATGATTGATCGATACGGCACCGGTGCGGTGCCGCGCCACGCGTCGGAATTGCCATGTAATTCCTGCAAATTGTTTGCAAATTGCGCGCTATTACCGTCCATGAATTAGAACGGGATAACGATGGCAAACTATAGTACACGTTTTGCTCTTGAAAGAGCGTAATTAACAGAAAGAGAAAGAGAGAGAAAGAGAGAGAAATTGCTTATTTCAGTAAAATTATTGCGAGCTATATTGTAGATTAATAGCTATCAGTCTGTAAATTCTTTTTAAATAAGTACGTGTTTTTTAAAAAAGTACGTAGAAAACGCTTCAAATATATAAACTTATTCTCATATCTTTTTATAAAGTAATTTTCAGTCAAGCAAGTGATTTTTCGAATTAAAAAAAACATTAATTTTATGTTTAACATATACATTATTTAAAAAATAGAAAGTATTATATATTCTGTCACAGACAGAATTAATTTAAAATAAAAATTTAATAAAGTATCAGATTACTGTTACTGAATTTCTCGAGAAAATCCTCTTTAAAATAACATGTTTTATTTGAACTGATGTTAACGAAATATTTCTTTGTTATTTTGAGACAACCGCATAAATCGAAATAGAATATACACACATATAAATATGAAAGGAAACAAAAATCATATTACTTTGTTTGTACTTTGCTTGTTATAAAGCTTTCCAATCTTCGCATGCTCGAATCGTTCCATTACTTTGTTATTCTTATTATATTACAAATTTACTAGATCTCGTTATTTCTTTGATATTGTGCAAGAATGAATAGATGGAAATGCATCATTTATATGCTTCGTACCAAATCACAAACTTTCTTCGTTAGAGTCTTACAACTAGAAATTATTATTATTTTTCAAAAATGTCGGTGCAGCGTTCTAAAGAATTTTCATTCAAACTTCCATTCATAATGGAAAGCGAAGTCTATATGAACTTCATCGATAAAATGTCAACTGTGTATTACATATCTATACATCATCGTACACTTAGTATCGCCATCCATTTGTTCCCAATATACATAATGCCTTATGTAAAGAGTTGAACAGCATAACAGTGTCAGAATGATATTAAATCGATCTCGCTGTCTAGTTCAACTGCATCCAGGAGGATTCGCTGGAACAGGATGTCAACGGATTTCACGGAAAATCAGGAGCGACCTACACCACTGCGCTGGTTGGCGCATAACCCTGGGAACTTTCAGTTGGTTTTAATGCGATTAAGTCGTAGAAGGAGCACGAGGAGAGAGGCAAATCAACTCTCGTAGTTCTCTATACAAATATCCCGGGACAAAGTCCGGAAAAGGATTGGAATATGTATAATTGTGACATTGCAAAGTAATACGCGCAGCCTCGGAATTAAGATCAAAGGAGACCAACGATATTTTTTCTCTCTCAGAAGTTTAAATATACGAGTTTCCAAGTTCGAGGGCTAATAATCATCGACTTACAACTCTCTTTCCCAAAGTTATAAAAAAAAAAAAACAGGCTAGCAACGACATTGTTAGAAACAAGAGCGAACATTAGCAGCGACGGTTAATTACGTGCTTGTATAACCCCTTCCAGTCTGAACTTGCCTTTTCTCTGCTGTCCAACAGCAGTGCGAGCACTGTTTCGCGACTCTGTAACTGCGAAAGTTCGAACAGTTGATGTTGCAAAGAGTTTAAAACTAATTAAAGCCGCGTCATCCGACTTTATGAAGAATCTTGTTTCGCCGCGTGACTGTGCGAAAAACTTCTTAATTTTAAGCGATATTAAGCGATGGGCGACGTATCTGCCTATATTTAATCTATGTTGAACAGAGGTGCATAAATTCAATTTAAGGCAAAATGGAAATTATCGATTACATAATGGTGTCTTCAGCCTTGGAACAACTTCTCCAATCGAAAGAATTTTTAATTAAAGGCTTAGACAGCCGACAAATATGATATTTTCCCTGTCTACATCTAGACTAGCGGAATTTTCAATTAAAGTGAAATGACGAATAATATTCCAAATGAAGCCAAATTAGAATTCGATCGAGTATATGTATTAATTGCATTATAGCAGTATAATGAGAATAATTTTAGAGAATAATTTTATATAAATTAAAAAAACACACTTTATTTGCTTCATCAAAATTAATATTTGTCACGCTTAATTAAAAAGATATTTGACGCAATATAATATTAAATTCTTAACGTGCTTTTTCTTTTAATGAACAATAAAAAAATTGGTATCAATTTTAAATTGCAATTGTTGAAAAATTCTCTGAAATATCACTGATTAGATAACGAATGTCATGGTCAGAATATATTTCAGATATTATCAGAATATATTTATACTCGGAATATATAAACGGGCAAAGAGTAGTTCAAAACTGGTTATTGTCAAAAAGTAGTGCTCTTTCCAGCTTGATTCGTCACTAAATCCGCTCATATATCCGCTCGATGTAGATCCACGTGATTTTCAACTCTGAGATAAAGTTCGCTGAACCGTAAACGATATTCACCAACGGCGTCTCCTACAAATTTCTGTTCGTTTTCTAATCGCGGTGAAACAGGACGAAGCGAATGGTCGATATGGATATCGAGCATCGAAATTGAGAATGGTTAACCACCAGCCAAAAAGCAAGGGAAAAAGGAGACCGAGAGAAAGAATTAAAAGGAAGAAGTGGGAGAGCAAAAAACGAAAAAATGGCGAGTGAAGGGTAACCGAGAGGGAAAACGATGTTTCACAATCGCGTGCTCATACTAGGAGATAATTTTCGCATGTCGAGCAGCGGTTCCGCGGCTCCGCCACTTCGATATCTATTGCAATGCAGAGATTGTACATTGCCCAGTTTGTCTTCTTTATTGGCTGCGACAACGATGCATGCGTCATGCATGTGTCGCATGCAATTCCAGCCAACAAATATCCTAATGAGACCCATTCCTTATTCAGAACGCATGAATGTTATTGAATAAAAAACGCGCAAATACTACTAAACGCTAAAATAAAATAGAACATTATTTTACCATGTGCCATCCTGAAATAATCGCCATGCAAAAAGTATCATTGCACATTTTTTCTTTCGCAATCGAAACTTTTCATGTTTTCTATTTTATCAATGTATACATAATCTGACACAAAAGACTTATCGTGCGATTTTGTTACATTTTAAAGCTAATTTCTACGATGTTATTTCGAAAATGTAATGCATCTTACCCAAAAAATATTAGTAATCGAATCGATTATCCCTTATTAGATTATAATTCAATTCTAAAAATATGAATTGTACTATTCTAGATATGATAAGTCGTAAATGAAGTTTCGCAAATAAAAATGCGGCTAACATTATTTCTTTGCTATGCTACGCTGGTATGATATTATATTCTTTTCTCTTTCACTACCCTCGTTTAATAAATGAAATATTCCATCCTTCCTTTGCAACCTACACTTGCTTGCGTTGACAAGAAAACTAAATCAAAGAGCATCTCTACCGTCTTCATTTCCACAATATAAAATTAATAAAAAGATATGCTTTATACATACATTTTAATTAAAATTAATCTATGTATATGTCGCAAATACAACTTGCACATATTTATATAAAGTACAGTAGTAAAAAAAAGATTAATCTAATACAACATATATAAAAAAACGACATAATATTATATTCATGAATAATTTCATGAAAAGCATTCAAAGATGGTGCCATCCTTTTATAATGCTTAATAAATTTTTTAAAGAGCCTACAAACTTTTCATTTTAATATAACAAGTAAATATAGTTTATAATATAATAAAGATTAAAATAATGTAATATAAACACAAATAAAAATAATACAGTTATATGTCCATTTTTACCAATGTAGAGTAATTTTAATTTCCATTCGACTCATTCTTCATCTTTTCCTAATTCTTATGTTAGAACTAGAAAGAGATGAAAAATAAACTGAACTGAGATTAATTTTCATAGAAACGGACATTAACAAGTAATTCTATTACTTGTTTAGAGTGAAAATAATGTTTGCAATGAAAGTAGTCAGTTCAGGATAAAAAACAAAAGGCAAATGAGTGAAAAACAAGTAAAACGGCAGATCAGATCACCATTTTAATTGACTCTCTTCAGCCTTATGGTTCTTCTAAAACTGCATTTGCACGGAAAGCAGATACTTTCTATGCAAATCGATGCGATGTTAAGTAGCTCCTTTCCCTCACGCTATTCCACCCTGTCCCTCTCGTTTAAGTTAGGCGACTTAACATTGGAAACTACCAAAGTGAAATCAACGTTTAAACCTGAAATTAACTGAAAGGATACAATAATATAATTATATGCGTGAAACCAAAGCGTAACAGATATAACAGATCATAAATTTATTGTAATTTCATTAAATTAATTCGTGGATACGGTTTTGCTTTACCATAAACGTATAAATTAAACGTATAAATTAAATAAAATCATGTTACAGAAAGGTTGTATATGTATTGTATATATTTCATGCAAGCGAAGTTCCAATTTCGCTGTAAAGTATGACATATTGTTCGAAAAAGTGCTGTTGCATCAATTTTTTATCCGAAAATTTTGTGTTGGAAAAAGATTGAATTACTTGCTAATCGTGAAAAATATTTGTAAAACATGTTATTTATTATAAATTTCTTTCTTTTTTATATGATTTTTTATATGATTTATGTACATTACTATTATGAAATTTCTTTAGCGTACAATATAATAAATACTTAATAATCGTTATTACCACAATAATCTGCTCGTTATACATTATTGTTTCATATTTGATATTACGGATGACGCGGCCATCCGCGTCGAAGATCCCATCGGTTTTACCGTAATTTATCTGAACTTTCCACCCTTTTCTTCTTCTAGATAGACGGCTTGGACGTGACAAGAAAATAGCAAGTAGCTTTCGTATACGCGGTTGCGCGTATCTGTCGAAGAGGTGACCGTTGTGACCGGTGAATAACCTTTCGTCCCTTCCAAAGAAAATCATACGATTTTTCTCCCCATCACTAACGAGGTCCCAATTTTTAAAGGTGCTAGTGAGATTACGATCTATTCCCGTGGCCGAATGTCTGAATTTTCGATGAATCGCTTTCGCACACAGACATTCATGATCATACCGAAATACAAGATATCAAGAATATGATTAGAAGAACCCAAAAGAAATCCGATGTTGATAAATATGGCGTTGCTATTTTTCGATGATAGTCATACGATATTTTTATTGATCTCCCGAATAGCTGGAACGAAATCATAAAACTATAATTTTAATATATTACCTCGGCACTCTTTATTAATTATAATACCTATTGATAAAATTATAAAAGAATGGACGTTAATACGAACGGAAAATTGACTCTCGTCAATCGCACATTTTACGAGGGAGTGAGAATATAATCTAAACTGGCAGTATGCTCATTTGATATCTGGGTTATCATTCTTCTCAGTAATGAATAAAATGTGTGAAACATAATACAATAGCTAGGAATGCTTGAATAGCATTAAGAAAATAAAGTACAATGCGGAAACACAAATGTTTTTTGCTTTGCTGTTTGCCCTCTCGTTACTACGTCTGACAGTGATAAACTCAATCTACTGAGAAAGCAAAAGCATACGCCGGGCCCGGCTGATTCTACACGCAACCGTAACTGCGAGTTATGACGTTCGCGCCCCTCAGTGCAACGCACCGACACGCACTACCCTCCACTCCAGCGCACCTCATTCAACCTTTTAGTTACAGGTGTAAACTGTTGTCGTAGTTATATCTATCCCAAGAGCGAAATGAACACATGCAAAAACGTCATTCATTCTGAAAGCCATTCCCTTTGGACTATCTGAATGCAAATATTCATCACGTTAAATTTTACTCTAAGAAAATAAGATTTGCAAAAAGTAAATAATATCGAGAAAAATTAATTAAAATAATTTTGTCTGTATATATATTTTTTTAATTAAAAAAAGT
>NW_017259213.1:2824657-2839124 GCF_001594045.1 Atta colombica | reverse complement strand
ATATATTTATTTATTTTATTTTATTAATATTAAATTACATTTTCATAATTACCTTTCACAACCATTATTCTTTTGACAGAAAAATTATTATTAAAAAAGACTTTGATTCTAATAACTAAATGCTCAATATTCTTTATGAAAAGCTTTTAATATCTCAAAGAAAAAGTGAAATCGCTAAAAACTGAAAAATTCATAATAACGTAATAACATTTTGTCAGTAATAATGTAAGCAATCTGCTTTTAAAAGCAATTATACGTGCATGTCGAATATATCAATTATAATATATTTTGTTATATAACTTTTAATTTATTGTCTGAGTTAGTTTATACTGTATGAAACGAATTCCCTTTAGATAACACGAACTTTCTCATTATAACAAGCATGAAATATTATCTCATGATATCCTCGGTATTTCGGCAATTTCATCTTGTTGCTTGAAACCGTATAATTTCTGTAATTAATATCAAGCGCGTCACAAAAAACTATCACATCATAAAAAAAATCTGAGTCTCCAGTTTTTAAATCCTATCAATATATGTATGTAACATTAAAATACCATAGCTGAGAAAAATAAATTATAAATATGCATATAAAACTATAAACTATTTAAAATACAGCGTAATATATGTGTCTGCAATTCCCTTTGACAGTAACAACCCTCAGTTATACTCGAGTACATGGCGGAGTTGTGTGTTGTAAACCACAGTTCGTTGGATCAAAGGGCAGCATAGGGTTCTACGAGGTTTTGAAGGGCTTAGGAAATTCGTAAATGAAGGTTGCCTAGTGCAGACGCGCTTGCGGTAAGATCAATCGCTCGTAGCCACTCTCCCAATCAGAACAGAGCACATACGACTGAATATTAATTGTCCTGCAATTGTCTATTTTAAGTAAAGGAAAAGATGCATTTAACTATTACGATCGATAAAACTTGGATTAATAATCTTCATCAATTTTAACACAACGAAACAACCTCAATTATAAACAATAAAAAATATAAGATTTTTAATTTATGCGTATATACATATAATTTCTATCATTTACATGAATTATAAAATATTAAATTGTATAATAATAATAATACATTTAGTATAATAAAAAAATTACAAAAAAATTTTTCTTTTATTTACAGAAATAGCATAATTATATTTTATTATTCCTACAAATAGAATAAAAAATTGTCATTTGCATCTTTAAAAATTTTTTTTCTATTGATTGCATCTGTAATACTGATTGTAGAATTAAATGTGATTAATAACAACAAATCTATCAAAACAAAATGATGTCATTTAAGGCGCTTAAAAAACTTATTAAGACTACATCATAATAAATCAAACCCTTATAAATTTAAAATACTCTTCTCGTAATTTACTCTGACACTTCAATACATCAAACAATATGTCCAAACAATACGGTTCAGCTTCACCTTCTTAATCTTATATTCTTTTGCTGTCACATTGCGTATGGACCTACCCTGATGAGGGCTGTAGTCAGAGCGCCGACGGCCGCGACCATCTGGTGAGCCTAAAGGATGACCTTCCAGCAAGGGAGAAACCACATCCGACGAACCACGTCTTGATATAGCGCCAGATGAATGCTCGGAGTCCCTGCGATGTCTGGCCACGTGTGGTGAATCCTGGGGACTACCATGACCAGAACTCATCGGTGTCCTCAGCGGAGAACCATGCGATGAATACGGAGAGCCCGGTGGCAGTATCTTCTCGGTGCCTTCGAGTGAATATCCGCGTAACAAATCGTACCAAATACCCGACACAATTAACATAAGACCATTGGAGGCATAAATAAATCGCCGAAAAATACAGGAACAAATATCGCCACTGATATGAAATTCCTTTAATTTAGTTTCCAATATTTGATAAAACATTGAATATATTGGAGGAATATTTTAATCTTTCAAATTTATGTTGATGAAACAACTTCTAATATACATAAAATAAAAGCATTGTACTCAACAGGTAGAAACTACCATGTTAAAACCTTTCAAATAAATTTTTCATAAAACTTTTCGATATATTTAATATCATAATATTTTTAATATTACGATATTATACGTATATAATTACTATTTTTTTAAATATAAATCTAATGCAATTTGGAAGGATCACTTTTGTGCTTCATTCAAATATTAAAAAATATTTAAATATATAAATATTTATGCTCGAAAATTTCCTTTTGTCTAAAAATATTATGATTAATGCTCTATCAATGCAAAATAAACCGAATGAATTGTTTATAATAGAAGCAGGCCTATGGATAAATATATTGACAAGGAAAGCATAGGCTAGTAGTAGCAGTTTTATGACTAAATAAAATGAGGCTTGAGCAAACAAATGCAACGTATACCTCACGTCTCTTCGCTGGTTACATGTGATTTCAAATCGAGGATAATACAAAGAAGCGGCACGTTCAGAATAACATTTCCTGAAACAAGTTTCCAATTTCGGACATTACGCGTTCGTCTATCTTTTAATCGCGAACACGTCGAATACGTCATAGCTCATCTATCAACGCGGCCCAATTACACGCTCTACCGATCCTCGCGAGATCAATGAACGTCCAGCTTCTCACTGTGCGCCTATGACGTATAATTGATGGAACGCCATCACTTGATAACCATCCAACTTCTGACGTGCATTTTTTACGATTATGATTAGATGTAATCCGTCTTCAAATTAAAATCTGCGACATTTATAATCACATAAAATTTTAACGATCTTTTTTTTAACTATAATATTTAGTAACCACGTATATAATGAATATTAAAAAGCATACCATAGAAGAGAGAAGAAAATAGAATGAATGTTCCAAGATTAAAATATTAATTAATTAAATGACATAGTTTCATTTTGATATAATTAACGAGGTATTTTATATTATACAATATTAAAAAAAATATATTAAAAAAATTTTAATTTTAAATTCGTTTAAGTATCATAGATGAAGAAAAATTCCAATACATATGGTAACATTCCATTAGCAATAATCCATCTCAATGAAGTGTCTATTGTTTAAAAACAGCCTCCATGGTCTTTAGAATATTATATAACCGTCGTCACAGCAGAAGTTCCGATACCTTGATGAACGTTCGGATGATGAGAAATTCCGGATGCAGCCGCTACATGCGTGGGAGGCGGAGGGTGAACGAGACCGCCTGGTCCAAGAGGGTTGACGAACCCGTGGATCGGATTCCCATGCATGGGACTAGCGTGGATCGAGCGCGATGGTACCATTCCGGGCAAAGGTATCCCTCTCGTTTGTACCTCGTGAGCGGCGGAGGAGGAGATGGAGGACGCAGAAACGGTCGTGCTTGGATGACCCGGAACGGGACTGCTGCCATGTATGGAACCTCTTCGATGCTGCGACATAATTGGAATTCGATGACGCCGTGAACGGATGAAGATAGGAGTAAGATGCTTAATGCTCTCCAGAGATCGACGACATCGAAGCACTCGAATTCACTTTGGCAGATGCTCGCCGCTGATATTTTTGATCTTCATCCAGTTATCCTTTAATATGTCATTTGGAGGACGTATCATTGAGAAATACGAAGAACTTAAAAGGATAACATGGGTGTAGGCGGTATCGTGATAGTTTCTTCACTTGAATACTGTTCCGTTTCCAAATATAAAAAATGAACGGTAAGCAGGTGTATTAATGCAACGTAATATCTCTCTTCGTTTTATTTTTTCGAGAATCCATATATTTCTTGCATTCCTCTATTGTAAAATCTCAATGGTTTCAGTGAAATTTGATCCACAAACTCTGTAGTAGATTTTCCGCTACTATAGAATGAACTCGATATCTCAGATATTATATTTCGGCTTATGTATCCACTCAAGCAGACAATCCACTGTAACTTAACTCTTTTTTCCCCAACAACTCTTTTTTCCTCAATTCTTATGATTTCTGTATAAATTCGCCACAACAGAAGCAATTCGCATATGCTGCTAATTCTTGTTTAATGTTTTTATAGAAAATATGATTTGTATGCTAATAATTTTATTCTCCTTTTAATGATATCAACTTAATTGATCATTTATGTATTTTTAAGAAAATGAGCTAATTATATTTAATACGATGTTATTATGTCTCAAAGGTGCCTGTGTCGAAAGCGCAATTTGCGACGCATTTATCGTATGTCCTTTGGCAGAAATAATTAACGTCATTTCGTCTGCCAGATAATGGTCCCCTGTGTGACGGGATTTCGCAGCCTAGACGGACAGAGATTTATCGTGATATGTTTATTGGACGAGAAGAACTACACACATGACGGGTAGTTTTGTTTCCACGGAGATTAAAAGTTAAATATCGCTCTCAGCGACAAACCTTTATAAAATTAAACAGCAGCATTTCTCTTAAAATATAATCGTATTTTGTTCTTTGACCTGGCTATTTATTTAATTTTAATTTATTGTTTACTTTATTTTATATGTTTATTATTTCTCTTAACAAAGTAATAATAATATATAAAACTGTTTTTCGGTTTGGTTAAGCATAGATTTTTTTCTAGTCACCTTTTTTGGATACCTTCAAGATGATTATGTATAATACGTTATTTAAATTTTACAAAGTGTTGAGATTATTCTCGTCGAAATAAAAGATGAATCACATATCAGTCTATAGACTAAAATTTTAATAATACAAATTCTCAGATCTCACACAAAGCGAACGAGATTCAAAGGAATGAGAACTTGCAATATGCAACAGATAAGTTTGCCGGATTCCGATACGGCCAACCAATTTTAATTCCGATACGACAAACTTTAAACCTCAATTCTACGATCAAAGCATGCGAATTCGATATGTATAACTTTCTATGAGAAAAGCGATTATTTAATATAACTAATATAAACAGTATTCGTAACGATATTCCAATCTGGTTATTATGAAAATGTAGCTATCACTTGCAATACTCCAAAACGCAGAACAGCCGCCAATTAGTACCACAATGAGAACTTTCCGTCGGCAAGCTTCTGCCTCTATAGTCCTGGGCTGACCTTGATATTTCAGACTTGTTGATTTAAGACACTTGTTGGTTTTGAATCGTTAATATAGTCATTACAACGATACATCTATTTTTTTTAGTTTCATTAATTGTGGCATAAAAAATTGCACTTCATGTAGTTATTAAATCTTACAACTCTCTGTACATTACATTTGTGCAACTATAGTTTTATTTTCTATTTTAAATGATTCCGTAGTTTTCAACGATTTCGAATTAAATTCTTTGTAGCAAAATAATTCTTTTCAATAATTAAAATAAACAAAAACAACTCCTAATAGTATATTACGGAGATGATCACAGAAATTACAATTAAAATCTTACAATTAAAATTAAAAATTACAAGCTTCACCACAATAAATAGGAAGTATTATAATAAGTTTGGAATACTTTCGTCCGAACACACAGTTAGAATGCAGTCGTTCGTCTTAATTTTGACTCATGAAAGAATCCGTAAAACCGCGATCTATCTAAATACGCGAATAATTCGTGGAATTATCCACACGTGTAATCGCAGCTTCTTGACTTCGTTAAAACGATCCGAGTACAATTTTACGAGAATCGTCATGGGCCACGTGTTAACAACCGAATCGAAAATAATGGTCAGTTAACGTCGTCAAATGGTCATTTGACGCTCGGGAATTGTTACAATTCCATCGTATATACCACAGACAAATGCTTTTTATTAAATTCCTCGACTTCAGATTAGTATCAACTTGTTGATAAATAGTTATAGTATAATTATGATCAGTACGGAAAGTTCAAATGGAGTATACTTAGGTATGCATAGTAATTCATGAACAAATAATAATGTTTCGCATTTAATCAAGAATACACCGTTTGTTCCAATTATGCAAGATGAATGAAAGTAGTTTAGTAAAATTACTAACGGAAGAAGGTTATACACTGTCATACAGTTAGCACGTAATAGCACAAATCGTTAAATACACACTGTACTCCGAAGTCACCGAACGAATTCGTATGGTTATCCACAGGTGGACACAGCGGTCGGTGACTTCGTTAAAGCAACCCCACTTTCACGAGGATTATCACAGACCACGTGCTAACGATCGAAGTTCCCTCTAAAAAAAAGAAGGGCGTAGATAAAGCGACCGGTTCGCCAGACGGACTATTTTTCACTTACGCACGTCGCAGCTACAACGACGCCTCGCGTTACACAGCGATGCTCGATTCATGAAAATAGAAAAAAAAGGAAAAAAGTACGAGGGAGAGCCAGAGGCCGCGACAGTTCGCCTCCCGTTGGTTCCCGATTAAAAAGCCCGAAATTCCGACGCGGTGAGCCGGCGGCAACGCGACGGAGCGAATTACATTCGTAGCCGGCGAATCGAGTTTTCCAAAGCGGCGAGCAGAGCGACGTGCAGCGACCGCGCGACCGTATTTTCCGCGAGCACGTTTTCGCCGGCGATTGCGGGAGCCGTCGCGACGCCGGCAACGTCGGGGTGAGTCGTCCGTGTGCGACAGGGAGCGGCCGCGCGAACACTGAAACCAACCCACGCCACCATCACCATCACCACCACCACCACCACCACCACCACCACCACCACCACCGCCATCAACCCACCTATCCACCCACCGCCGCCGCTGCCACCGACACTACCACCGTCAACGATGCCGCACCCTCTCCTCCGACGCCCGTCGTTTCCACCACCATATCACCGTCACTACTAGTACTACTACTACTACTACTACTACTACTATTACTACTACTACTACTACAACAGCCACCACCGCCACTACCGCCGCCACCGCTGTTCTGCGAACCCTCCGATTCTCTACCCTTCAACCGCTATCCATCGCCACCACCACTGCCATCATCACCAACACTACATCAGCAGTTCTCATGTAAGTGAAAGCCCTCTTTCCTCCTCACTTCACCGCTGCTTTCCCCCGCGACTACCAACACGGCAGGTAGATACCAACGACGCCTCTGCTATCCAACCCCCTCGCTTCCTTCTTCTGTATCTACCTTCGAACTTCACCATCCCCTATTCGAGAGTACGCTCCCTTCGCTTTTGCATCCTTCGTTCGTGCACAAGTGCACACGCGCGAAAATAGGTAAGTAAATGCACATGAGGGATAGTTGCGTGAGTTATTTCAACTGCCACACGCCACAATACACAGACACGTTAAGCGTGCATAATTACTCGGTGGCGTTGTTGTCACACTCGTGACAATATCAATGACATTTTTATGTTAATGAACGAGAGATAAGCACTAATTTTGCATTCTGGACATTTTGAAAATATAAACTGACATTTGGCAGAACAGGATTATGTTTGTATGTACTATTATATTGTCTTTTCCGATCACTTATACATTTTATTTGATACAACGAATACCAGATGTTGCCACTGAAATCAAGGAAATAAGGGAAACGTGAGGAAAATTGAAAACGATCAAAAAAATCAGGGAAAAGTCAGAGAACTTTGTAAAACTCTTCTGGAAAATTAAAATTCTCGGCTTTAAAAAAATTTAATATGCGTATTTATTTACACCTATGCAGTTTTAGAATACTACCAATTAAATGTAGGCAGTGTCAGCAACGTTAATAGTAACTTACGTGTTGTGGCTGGTTGTTCCATCTTTTGGTAAACTTCACTATTACTTACTCTCTTGTACTTTTATTCTTTTACTCTTTTATTTATCTAATAAGTAAATTATCACATAGTTTATCCAAAAATGAAACTATCGGCCTTAATTATTCCTTCAACAAGATATTTGACAGTTTCAAAATCAGGACAAAAATACAAAACATTTCAAAATATTATTAGAAGCATCAAAGAAAATCATGAAATTTTATCTAAAAATGAGAGAAAATGGAATTTTAGGATGAGGAATTTGTGACAACTCTGAATTGCATTTTATAGGATTTGCAGATTTTTGAGATGCTATTATCTCATCAATCTCATAATTGCTGATAAAATAAATCAATAGTAATGATATTATCGGTTTTTTTTAATTATCGAGAAAAAAGTGCATCAATCGAAGCAAATAATAAAACTGTATTTTTAATAAAATCAAGTTAATAATTTCTGCACAAATACTTTGACATATGTATATATTCATATACATAATATAATAGTATCCTTAGTAAAATTCAAAATAATATGATGCTCTTATATTTTTGCCATATTATAGCATGTGCGAAATCTTACATTTGTTTGACTAGATTTGGCCGCATCTACTATTAAATGAGATTATATTCTGTATGAATGACTCTAAATTCGTCGTTACTTACAAATTTAAACAGTTATAATTCTCTCTTTCATATCATAATATAAGCGTACTATTTGCGATAGCTTCGCGCGACAGCAAATGAGATATTAATTTTTCGCATGTCTGCTCATCAAATTATTACGTTAATTATGTATACGTTGCAATTGATGAATCTAAATTTGCGTATCAGCGAACGTGAGTTCGGGAGAAATTTATACGATCCAAATTTGTAACGCTTCGTACAACTAGGTGGAGCACAGAAAATATCAATACATGTGTATGAGAGGTGACCGACAAAATTCGCTAAAATTCGGGAACATCGAGCTAGACGAAATTGATAGCGACATTTTGCATGCTACGGCCTCTTTGTCGAAAGCATTGGTACAGTTCGGTCTAATAAATTTTAACCGACTATAGAATTAGACAGTAACAGAAAACCGTTTTTACTGGACGAAACGCAAGTATTGCAATCGCAACGAATTTACGAGAAGATAACTTCGTTTATTTATCCGATCGCGTAGACGAGCATCCTTGAAATTTCGACGAAGCACAACAAATACCGACTGGACAATAGCGATCAATTGTTTTTTCTTTTCTTTTTTAATCGATAGTCGCGTCGCAATTGAAGTGCAATCTTGTCACGATAACGACTTCAGTCGTCAGGGACAATTCATCAAATTAATCGAAAAGATGCGTCTGGTTCACCTCGCTGTAACTGCATGTACCCAGATAATAATTTAAATCTGGGCATTGTCAAAACGCTTGTATAATAACGACGGATATAATGAGCGATTCATCAAATTAAGCGAAACGAATGGTATATGCAATTTGCATTGTTTTACTGCGCTGCTATAGTCATTAATTGGAATTGCAGGAATCTAAGTGCACGTCTGCGTCATCGCGATAACAATTTTGTAATACTTATTAATTCACTAATTATCAAAAAAAAAGAACTATATTCCATTCAGTACACTTTATTGTGTTTAAACGCATTTGTATGTTAATTCTAGTCGTCAATATTAAATCCGATTATCGAGTAGTGTTTCAATAATAAAAGATGCCATGGTCGGGATACATCGAGATGCAATCGCTAAAAATTGTTCATAAATATATTAAACGACACCTACAGATAAAAATTCATTATAAAATATAAAATACTAGTAAAGCAGAGAGGGATAATGCCACGATTATATATGATTTCAATCAATAAAAGAATCTTGATTTGCAGAATTGCGTGGCATCGGTCTTTTAATAACGAAATCATATAAAGGTATAATATATATAAGGCATATATATATATAATATGATATCTGAATTGATGTAACTTATTTTCAATTTTCTGATCGTTAAAATAAAAAAACTTAATACCTTTATCTTCTGTTGTATTAATTATGTTCTATGGCAGATGCATTCTAATTTTGAAAATTTAATGAAGACACAATAGATCATGAAGAATAGGTTTTAGGTGCAAATTGATGGATCGTGCGAGCGACGACGAGGCTTCTTATAAAAAGCGACTTCCAATTATGCAGCCGATCAATCTCGCCTGAATATCGTCGAACAAATTATTGGAAAAAATGGACACGTTGGAGATGGTTGATGCAACGAAAACTCACGCAGGCGAGAGCGATCTCGAGCGAATGTCGTTCAAATGGACATAGATGGAACGCTGCCATTTTTACGGGCATCGGAAGCTGCCCCGCGGCCGGGACACACTTTCTGACATAATCGGCAACTCGACGTGCACGTCGGCGAAGCATTGCGACGCGCAGATTCCGTCACTTCAGAAGACATTCGGGGGAAGAACTAGGAAAAGGGGACAGCGTTGGAATTCCTTTCGGTAATACTCAGGTCCGATGGAACAAAAGGAGCGTACTTCACTTCAACGCGAACGAGAAGACGGACCAAATCCCTAAGGTCGTTTATTAGCCGAGAGAAACCCGAAGTTGAACGGTGTGAGTGAGACTGAGTCTTCGTGGATAGAGAAAGCGCCACCGCCACGAAGGAGGCGTCGCAAGGGTGGCGTCGCAACCAATGTACGTGTGCAAGCGTATCCATGCTCGCTCGGATGGACGACGGTGGTCGCAGAGGGTAGGAGAGAGATACGGATAAATGGACAGGTAGATAAATAGACAGAGAAGAGAAGCGAGACGAAAGAGAAAGACGGAGTATCTAGATATGGGTTCTGTGGGCTGTGGATCCGTCCGTCCGGTAACGTGATTTCAGTTCGATATTTGATTTCGAAGCAGAATTAGAGCTCAAAATCCGTATACGAGTTGCTGCGATACGATGTCAAACAAAGTTAACACCTTTCAAATGCATATACGTTGATTAAATAAATTATAGATGCTCATCAATATCGTAAATTAATTCCGAAATATCTCACTGTTCTTGTAAACGTTGTAACAGTCTTTCACGTGCAAATAGTAAATATAGAATAGCTACCGTCATTAATATCATCCTTATAAATAATTTGAGAACAAGATAATAATTATTTATACTTTGGGAAATATTTTAGGAATCGCGGATTGAGACATTCATGCAAGAAATTCAGAACATATCTCTTTACGTATTCGTAATTTTATTCTGGGACGTCTGTTACAACGTTTATTCGTAACGGCGACAGTTACATGACTCCACGATCTCGCAATCATCAAGTCGATCGCTCGTACTTCTCTTGAATTATCTTCTAAATATTATTATCGTCAGTCCTTGTTATCCGTTACAGTTATTAGAAACGGTTTTATTAAAATCCGCAGAGTATAAATTACGATATAGATCATTGTAACTTGATTTATAAAAATAACAGGACATTTCAAGCATATTTCGCGTACTCGCGAACGATACACACAAGATAATTCTCGTAGCCAGCAAAAAAAATTAAGACGTTTAAACGGGCTATTATCTCATCGTCGTGCGTACAAGCTATGTTTCTATATTGCGTGCCTATGTATATGTCTGTGCTCCAAACAACTGATTCCTCTATTCGTGGCTATCTATAGTTTCGTCGAATATTCTACTTATATTCAGCGGAATTCTTCACGTTCAAATGTGGGATTGCGGCGATTCAATCGCCACAATACAAAAAAGCATATATACATAATAAAATCCTATGACAAAAAATTTATTTTTCTTGTTATTAACTTCTTATTTAACTTGTTGTTCAAAACTTATAAAATTAATAAAAAGTCTCTATATATAATGAAAGTCTATGTGTAACTATTCTTGTTATTAGCATCACTACTTCCAAACTATTCTTTCTTCTTTTTTAAAGGAAGAATTCTTGTCTCACCTATTTTCATAATGCTAAGACTTTTGAGCCTTTCCCAAATATTTCCGTGACATCTAATAATGTCAGCGAAGCGAATTGTGCAATGAAATCTTTTTTAAGTTACAGTAAAAAGTTGAAATCAAATAAACATTAAAAGTTGAATCAAACAAAATAAAATTTTTACTTATAATATTTGTCTAATTTTTACTTATAATATTTTAAAAAAGTCATAGAGAAAATTATACTACGCCCTGCAGAATTATACTTTATCGCGTTATCTATGTATTGTGCATGACATGTTTTTATTCCTTTTTAACCGCGTCATCAAGATGTAAGAAGAACAGAATGAATGTAAAATTCGATCGCGCTTAGAATGGCGTCGCGCCACGCCTCGGAGGAGCAAAATCGCCCACTTTCATGAAATATACGACCAGGCAATATTTTAAAGGCTCCTGGCGTAATAATACTATCGTGCCTCGTAGGGCGTTACAGCTGCTATGGCGAACAACCATAAAAATTCAACGAACGAGGATCGTTCCCTGGCGATGAAGAACGTTATACAGTCAAAAGTTAAGCACTGTACCTGTATCTAATCTACCGTTATCTTCTCCAACAGATTCGACTATGGTTTGATAGTTTCGTAAATCGACAAAAGCTGTTTAACTCCCTAGAGTTTAAATAGAGATTAAATAGAATTTACACAGCATGTAATAATAGATTAATATATAATAGATTAATATATCGTTAAAAATTCATAATAATATAAAAATATATATCGTTTGTTAATTAATATTACATATGTATACACGCACGCACACACGCACGCATGCACTAGATTTCTCAATTCCTTTTATTTTATTCATTAATTCCGAGACTTTATCAAAAACGATATAAATATATAAATATATAAAATATATAAATATATAAATATATAAAATATATAATTTTTTTATATTACAATTTTTGTATATGTTTCATAGACTTTTATTAAAAGTTAAAACTAAAAAACGAATTAAGATTGAAAATATCAATAACATTTTTAAAAAATATAAAATGTTAACAAACATCGCAAAATATCAAGAATATAAATTTAGTGCCAGAAATAAAATGTAGACATAATACTTTTTTACTAATGGAAATAGATGTTCATTTTTAGCCAATTTAAAATAAATTATTTCAGTGAGGATTTAGACAATTAATAAAAATAAAATTAATAGCCACAGGTTTCATACAAAAAGTGAAAATATTTCGATGAATAATAACCTTTTTGCAAAACAACTTAAAAAATCCGTGAGCAAAAAACTGTATATGTAGAATAGATTTGACACGCTGTACTGTTTTGACGTACAATCACATAACTAGTCTGCAACAGGTTTCATGTCACTTTCGTGAACACAGTAGATTATATGCTTATATTATTTTATTGATTTTCACACGCCAAATTAGACGCGAAAAAAAATTTCCATTAATGTGGAATCTAAACAATGAGATTCATTTGAATATTCAATTTCACATTAAAGTACCGTTTTCGACATTAAGTCGACCGTTTTCTTACGTATATGATACTTTTGTGAACGAGAAAGGAATTTGATAAGAACTCGAATTTTCGATAGCGCATCCAACAGAAACGCCGTTACGCATACCAGATGCTTATTTGTCCAGAAGAAAATCGTTAATGTTATTAGAATTTCCATTGCATTTTAGGAATGCAATTTTAGGTATATTCTTCAATCGAATGTAACACTGTCGAAAGATTTTCACAAAACAGAGTGAAAAACACAATGGAAAAGACAAAAATACAATAGGTTATATATGTTGTATTTCATTAAAAGCAACATATGAATATTTAAATAAATAGATTAAAATAATGTCTATCAACAGAAGAAAACACACAAAATAGTGAAATAAAACATATTAATAAATACGTTCCACTTGAATTCGCAACGCTCATGAGTATCATTTCATTCTTGTCATCAAATGTTAGGACAAGGATGAAATATCAATGCAAGCATTGCGAATATTAAGTGAAATGTATGTTTCAATGTAAGTAATTATCCTATTTATTAATGAGATAAATACAAAGATAAAAATACTTACAAAATTAATTAATCTAACTATGTTTTATGTACAAAATTATTGATGTTTGTACGCACATCGTGAAATAAATGACCTATTAGAAATATTAACGCGTGAATTAATTTCGAACTTTTATTCACGGTGATTTTTACACCAAATATATTGAAGAATCGCTGGAGCGGTATTAATTGCGATAGACTTTTGCGCGCGAGTGCAATGCTATTAATGCACGTATATTATTGTAATTTTAGCGAATGCGGGATGAGCGCTTCGCATTCCGTTTCATATTTGTGCAAATGCTCTCGTCGAGGTCTCTGTCCGCGACTCATGTCATGGTGATGCGAGTAATCGAATTTTCCGTGATTTTCATCTGCAGTTCCACTTGACGGATATGCGTATACGGATATCACGATTTATTCTGACGCTGACGCTGTTGTTTGCCTCGACTAATAAACTAATCAGAGATATGCGCGCGCGAATTGTACTGTTTTTTACAATCTGTCGATTTGTCCAAATCTATAAAATTATTCCAAATACATATAGCCACACAATTTATGTCGCACGACTGAAGATTTAAGTTATACATTGCATCCTGCGAAAAAAAATTAAGCGCAAAAAATTGTCACAATCAAACTTCCAAAAGATCATTTCTATACATAATTAATAAAATATTCATATATGATAATAAAGTATCAGTACACAAGTATCAGTACACAATGATTATCTAATCAACTACAAAATTAAAATTTATCATATATATTGATATTATTGATAGAACGTGAAAACGTTATTTTAAAATAAACTTGACATGTCAATGCTTGCAAATGCATTTCTGTAGAAGATTATACAATATATATATATA
>NW_017259213.1:2823777-2824602 GCF_001594045.1 Atta colombica | reverse complement strand
ATATATATATATATATAAAATCATTATATAATCATATAAATCTTTCAAAAAATTATAAGATATGTAATTTCAAGACAATTTGTTTCTGTAAATTTCTTACTGATAGAAGATAATAACGAGCAAAAAAGGGATAAAAACCTAAAGGAAAAATTTCTTAATTAAGTCCATAGTTCGTTGTATTTCTTTACCGGTAGCTTCGTAAATTCAACCTCATATTTGGCTGGCGACATAAATGTGTTGTGAATAATACATGGCGCATGATATGATACGTGTGTGCATTCGTGACTCGAATACTAAAACAGGCAGTCTTACATACGTCGGACGGTGACCACAAAAAAAGTACTGTCTTCTATTCTGACAGCTCTGCAGTTTGTCCTGTCTCCAAACAAGAAATAGACTTAAACCATATCTACATCAAGTGGCTCACAAACCAGTGGAAAGTATTTGCTTTCTAAAGCTGACTCATAAATTAATAAGAAAAATAAAGTTCAAGAAATGTTTCCTAGCAGAATATAAAATGTTTCAGGCCAACTAATTAAATTATATGAATAAAATCAGATGAAATTCATTTACATATAAATAATTATACAAGAATGTATATTAAGATGCAGATTAAATCATGCTTCTTTCACAGGCACAATTCAATTATTCAAATAACATAATGTAAGATATTCAGTCCAGATAAAATTGAGCTTTAAATATGTATATTTACGATAGAATTAAATGACATAAATATATATATGTATGCTAATCATAATAAAAATGCCATCATGATAAAAATTATAATTTTATGCGAGTGTTAATATTTAATATAAACGCGACAGA
>NW_017259213.1:2798870-2823677 GCF_001594045.1 Atta colombica | reverse complement strand
AAAAAACACTTTTGTGCAATATTAATTAAAAAATCAATTTAAAAATTTAAAAAAATCATAAGTAAAAAATGTATATAACAATATAAAAGATTAGATTGTTACAAGATATGAAAAGATTATGCAAAATATTATAAAAAAGCAATGTACCTATAAGAAAAAATTTTGCTAATATCAGCCTATCGAAAAATAAGGTGATTAGTGAGGAGTGCTTTATAAATTCATTGTTAACGAAGACTTCATTAATTTTATTTGCTGTTCTTATACGTCATACTTATAAAAAGAACTTAAGAAACACGTTGTTAGGTGTTACAAGTTCTGCTGCACAAGAAAATCTTTCGTTCGATAGCAAAAGAAAGATACAGACCAAATCGATTTGTATTATAGGAATAAATGGCTATCAACAAGGATAAAATAAAAGCTGATTGAAGATAATACGGATCAGAATTGAAACAATCGCTATTTTCAGCGTTTCCCAAGATCCACGTCTCTTTTCCTCTTTGTATGGTAAAATATTAAAAATTTCACCGAAAGAGATGCGATTTATAGCTGCAACGTTTCTTCGCAAATCCCGCTGAAAACTAGCAGTCGCTACTGGTATACCAGAATGGTTTCAACAATAAGAATGAATACCAATTCCGGAATAATAGATAAGATCTCGTAAACTTCAAAAGGAAATCAAAAGTGAAAAAGAAGTGATAAATAAAACATATTGACGGTCTAAAATCATTGGAAACATGCATCCATTCCCGAAACTTGCGAATCGAACAGTTTGTGTGATATGGAAGATACACAAAAATTATATGCGAATCAATACACATTTATGGAAATACATTACCGAGTTCTATTGTATTAATAAAGCTTATTTCTGTCTTGAAAAATAAGCGATAATGGTACAATGAGTTTTAAGAATTTTAACTGCATTTGGATCTCATACAAAAGAGGAGAGGAGAATTTGGCGCAGACTCACGCAACGCAAACACGACCTGAAAGTTTTAAGAGCGAACGACAATTCCTGGCACTTCTACCGACGCTGAAAATCCTTGCTTTCTTGAAATGCATTTTTCAGCGATTTCACAATGAGCTTACTAGTTTTTCTTTTTGCGTTTTCGCTTCTCCTTTATTCGTTTCAGGAAGATGCCAGACTTATTGCAACGCGCAAATGTAAAATTCCGTGCAATGTTTCCTCGGCCGGTATAAATCGAGATTCTTGCAACGAAATAAATGTCGGAACACAACATGACATTGAAAGCCCATCGAATCAGCTAAAAATAACGGAAAGCGAGTGCGCATGATTGCGGGTTATTTCCACGGCGAATATGCGCAAGGATATGCAAATGTCAGATGCAGCGCCGATTTATGGTTTATGCATCGACAAAACGAATACGCGGAAATCTCGCAGCCGAAAATGAAAATGGTCGCACGATGCGATCGTAAAATTGCCGCGGATACCTCGACGACGTGTTGAGAATGCAGCCGGTTCGTTTCTATAATGAAAAACTGCGAAGAATCACCTAAAGTATAAAACCATAAAACTGTCTGTTCTATTTAATAAAATATTTAATAAAATATGAGTACTGAATAATCTTGGAATTATCCCAATTATTTAATTAAAATATTTTATTTTAAAAATAATTTTAATTAAATTTATCATTGCATTACGTGATTAACTATAACATTTTTATCAACTGTCTCAACCAGCAGGATTAAAAATATAAAATCTATTCTAGCTTGTAAACAAAAAGTAAATAAAAAACGTAAGTAACAATGTCATTATTATCATATATTTAAATATATTAAATTACAATCTATTTAAAATCCATAAAGTAGAGAATTTTGTCAGCCTTGTTTCCCCGTTCTTTAACGAGTGTAAAAGTGGCATAATGTCTCTATCAACGGTTTTCCATTACGCTTTCCGGAGCATCTTCTCTTCCCCTTCGGAAGATATCATTTCTCAGTGGTTACTGTATACGTAATAAATTGTAATGTAAAGAGACAGCCTTATTTTTAAAGGGAAATAAATTTTTACTTCAGAAATCGTTTCTTCTTCGAGAAGAAAAACGTGTTTATTTCATCAACTTCCAGCTAGAACACAAATCTCGAATATAAAGAATAAATAATTTACATCCACTGATTGTATTCTCAGAGTCCTCTCTTTCAATTACATCGAGCGTCTCTGCGAATAAATAATTATTGCAAAAAATTTAATTTCTGAAACTTTATAAACGTCAAAGAATGCATTGTTGGGTCATAAAATTTCTATTATTAAGCAATTCTTATTTAGTTAAATGTCATCGCCAACATTATTTTATGACGCACAAATCTCAACGCAAATGTCGCAATTATAATATATATTGCATCAAATGTGTGAGACAAGAAATATTAAAACATTATTTATTCAAAATCAATTTTCCATATAACGAGAAATTATATTTAAATAATTATAATTAAATTCCACATTAATTTAATTTTACAATTGAAAATATTTATTTTATTTTATATATCTTATATATACATAAAACATGTTATTTAAAAAAAAAATCAAGATTATAATTTACTTGAAAATGTTAAAAAATGTCGATGTATCATGAAGGTATAAGTACAGATGTTCAAGCAAACCCTCGCACTAATTGGCATAATCAGGCAATTACACAATTAAGCGGCTAAGACCTCGGTAACCTGACATTCGGCTCGCAACTATGTTACACTAAGTACGTAATTTGGACGATATGCAACTCCCTTGCAAGTCGCCATAGATTCAGAGTAATTGCGAAGTGTTGCGGCACCGCCCCGACGACGACAACGACTATACGACGTGCGACGTACAAGCGGCAAACTTTTCTCCCTGTGGTTTTTACCGCGGGAAAGTCGGTTGCAGGATTTTCTGGGAAGCGCTATTGCAGAGAGAACGCGAAGCGCGACGGAAAAAGATCAACCATGAGTGTCTCGCAGTTGTGCGGACCGCAAAAGTGAACTCTAGGATTCTGGGACTTATTAGGATGTGTTTCAACGTAAAGAGAAACAACAAAAGGGTCCATTCAATTACGATGTATATGTTTCACTGGTTGTTTTTTATATGTATTTACAGAGTATTCCAGAGTATTTATTGTTAATTATAACCCGAGTATTTGCGAATCAGTTATTTTGATTCATCTCGCGTATTTCTTTCGATTTTTATTTGAATATAGAAAAAGATTTATGTAAATGCACCTCTTTTTAGTAGAATTCATTGCAATAATAATTCATATAGTAATCCAAATAATCATAGTAACAACACTTACGTAATTGCAAAATTATTTTCCCAAAATTTTACAATATTTTTTAATTCTATTTATTTCATGACAGTAATTATTTTATTACACAAATATTTTTCAAGTACATGTAAATAAAAAAAAATTTGAAATAAAATACAATAAAAAAATTTCTTGACTACGAATAATAAATACTTGCAATTTCAAAATTTGAAAACTTCTTTAATAATTTAGAAAATATCAGTTTTGATATTTTTATTAAGTTGACTCTCTTTAAATTTATAGTTAAATAATATGTAGATGAAAAGACGTATAGGACAAGTACGTATAGAACATCCTGTAAACTATGCTAGCGCTTTCTAGTACTACCATTTTCTCTCTACACATTTTACTAGTCGAAATACTACGGCAAACATGTTCGTTCTTTGAAGCAACGATAAGAACATAGAGTGTAAGAGAACGTAACATACGCCAAGACAGAAATTACGTTGCTGCTTTTAGTGAAACCAAAGATGTTACCAAAGATGTTCTACGTGAAAATTATCGTTAAGACTATCTCACAAAATGTGTATTTATCTTCGATATATATTTTAAATTGTTCTCTGGCATATTCTATATAATATAATTGTTCCTTAATTCATGCAGTATCATTTTTATATGAAGATTACGCGCAAATATAAAGATCATCGCTGAATATTAATAAAGTTTTTGAATTGTTTATTTTCTGTAATTTATGACATGTTTACTATCCATCCACAAAAATGTCTATAAATAAAAAAAACAAATATATTATATTTATCAAATGTACAAGATAATTAATTCATTAAATCTACGAATGTAAAATATTAAAATTAAGTATTCAGAGGCTAATTAAATTTTGTTATTCTACGTTTACTCCATCACGTTAATAAAACTTCTTTTAAAGGAAAAGTAAACATGAGTGAACGCGTATTTATCCTTCTACTGAGCCCTTCGTGCTTCACAAACGCGTTAAAATTGAATAACCGCTGGCCTGAAACAAGTAGATTGCTCTGAAGGGATACACTACCTCATCGATTCTATGAAATGATATTTATTAAAAATATCATGTTTTTTACTTATAAGGTTTATTTATTATATTTAGGTTATTTATTATATTAAGGTTATTTTATTCTGAAAATGTCTCCTAAAAAATTATTTTTCATAAATTACTTTTAATAATTAAAAAATATTAATAAAGAACGAAAGTCGTTAACCATATACCTAATAAATATTTAAAAAAAACCAATTTTTTCGGTACAATACAGTAAGATACTAACGAATTGTTAGAATACAGACGAAAATCACGTCGGAAATATTTATACGACAAACGTGCCAGTAACATCGAATATTTATAGTGTAATCCCAAAACCTGAATTTATTAGTTTAACAATCATCTATCATACAATCGCATATGCTGTATTTTTGAAAGTATATTTCCGCAGTAAAAGTAGCAAGCAGAAATCCATTCGCGAAATAACAGTTTTATTTCGTGTTACGCGAGCTGGATGAAGCACGACGATGGAATGTGAAAGCAAATAGCAAATGTTAGAAGCACTTTCGCGTCATGTTACTACCAAAAATCTCTGGAAAAAGAACTCTGGAAAAGAACTCCGGAGAAAAAAAACAAAATAGAAAAAAGTAGGTATTTTGGGAAAATTGTACTTTTTATCGTTTTTACCACGATATCGGGTATAGGATCAGATCCATAGGAAAGCTCTGCATGGCAATTGACGTCACGCAATAAGAGGTCAAGACCTATTACAGACACGTTTATCCCTACAACTTGCAGGCATTAAATCATAATAGGTATTGCGCCGCATGCATGTGGACATTGTCCGCTTTGAAGTGCCTCTTGCATACGTTCCTGACATACGGATCAACTAGGACTATCTCACGCACTACCATATTGCTATGGTCGATGCATAGATGCGTATGCATCTATAACCCGAATATTGTTATGTCGATCTACATACAGAAATGGTCGCAATATCCAAACCGCATCTCTAAAGCATAATACGTCCGATAATTCCTACAAGGAACATCGTTAAACATTGGAGATATTAAATTATTAATATTATTATTATTATTATATGTACATTATCTTATACGTAATTAAAGAAATTTCGTAAGATATAAATCTCTTTAGAAAAAATACGTACGTTCAACATGAAAACAAGATCTATGTAAATATTTAAATGCATGAACCTGTTGCATTAAATCTTTGAGAGAAGACCTCGCCAATTGCTTGAACAGTGTTAAATGATAAAATTTGATAAAATAAGACATAAGACGTAAACTTGTTTTTCTTCTAACAAAAGAATCCACTTATCCGCTTCTATTTTAATAAGCTTTGAATATATTAAAATATAAACGAAAATAAGAGACACGTATTTTTATAAGAGTTCAATCGCACGTTAAAAGAATAGAACCCTCCTTGGAGAAAATCGATTTCTTTCTTTCTGAATAAATATCCTCTAAACCTAAATCATCAAAAATATAAAAACAATATTTTAAAAGTTAAATGATTTCAAGAGTACTTTATAACAATAATAAATTTTTTTATTTTTATTGTAAATAAAAATTTATTACTATCTTAAAATACTGTTAAAAGCATTCAATTTTTAATTAGAACATTTTTTATATCTTTAACACTTTAGATGATTTAGAAAGAAAGAAATCAATTTTTTTTTAAAGAGGGTTTTATTCCCTTAACGTGCAATTGAGCACTCATAAAAAATATGTATCTCTTATTTTTATTTTTTAACATACCCAAAGCTTGTTAAAATAAGAAGAATACACTTGATTATGTTTCCTTGTAAGTTCACAATCACAAAATTATATAAAGCATATTTATATATAGATCTCGTTTTCAAATATAGCCGAACTAACGAAATAATTATAATCTAAAACCAATGTATTATCACTGACTTCAGTGCTACACTTATAACTGATGTAATCATCAGCGAATAATATTTACTGTTTTTTAGTAATAAACCACTGATTCACTTTTAGAGATGATTTTATAATTTTCTGCAGATTCAATCTGTAGAAATCATAACTTCTAAAAATTAATCAGTGTATTATTAAAAACAGTAAATATTCGCGCTGATATTATAGTTATAAGTGTAGCACTGAAATGATAATACACTGATTCACTTTTACAGAGTACAATAGCGCGAATTTTAGTTGAGAAGTATTCCAATTTCATAAGGACAAGAAATTTCTCAACGTCGCGGATAGAATGCAATAACGATCGCAGCACCGGACTAATTGATTGATTTTAATTTTGAACAACACTGATAAAGCGAAGTTGCACGTGAAAGCAACGCGAAGAGGCATCTCTTCCCATAAAGCTAGCGGGTCTTAGTAAAAATAAAAACAGATAGCAAACTTATCTCGAGACATTTTCCTCCATTTTGTTCTCTCTACTCGTTCGTCAGAAAAATAGGAACGCCGTTAGTGAATACGAAATTCAACTTGAAAGAATCGATGTGACAACTATGCGTGCTAGTAGGATCTACCCCAGGTAGCTTTCAAAAAATGGAGCAATGTGTGGGAGGCAGACAGCTGGTACAGAAACGATTGAAAGAAAATCGATAAATCGGTCGTTCGTAGAAAATATCCGCTTGAATACTCGTATAACTATCGAAATCTACCCTCTAAAATCTCCTCGAGTGAAAATTACGATCCCGTAGCGTGTGTCTTTAAATAAATTTACCCGACCTAGTGACAAAAATTGAAGACTTTTATAGAATATTTAATACGATGAATTAAATAAACGCAAGCCAATATCGATGTCACACTGAGAACTAGTGAATATGAATGTACTGAGATAAATCAATGCCTGGAACTCCCAGCCGGCGCAAACATAAATTGCTAAGCTTATTTGGCAAATTGTAAGAGCCACGCGCTACACCGACCCAGGTAACCGGTAGCGATATTCTGGACCCGGCAGCAGTTAAACTCATTATGTGGGCGAGATGTATTATGTCTGCACGATATTCTAGATTTACGAGCTAAGCACTGAATGAAATATGCAAACGTATGCGTCGGAGATTACACTGAGCTATTGCAAATTTAGGAGATCGGGCAATTTATAAATAGTTATCATAGTTTATGTTAGATCATAAATTAAAATTTATCGAAAAGTAAACGTGTTGCATACTGTATACATATATGTGTACAAATGCATACATTTAACATAAAAAAAATATGTTAAAATCTCAATTAGATAATTTGCTAAATGAATATAAATATCTCAAAAAATATAGATTTTAAGAACAGTAAAAATAAGACTTACGATACGACTGTGATGCATCGCATATATACTCTGAGATGCATAAATTTACACTGATTAGAAAGGACTAAAATGCTGCTGTTCCGAGCCAAGAGAATACCGACAACTTTGCCAGGCAATTCCAAAACGGTGTAAGTTAACGCTACTTAAAGCAGCTCTATCAGCATATAGCTAGGGGATGAACACGGCAATCTATGCACGTGAAATGTGGATAGTAGCGTGTTCCATATGTTTCGTGCTCGTAATTAAAGCCCGGCAGGCAACGGCAACTTATACTCTACAGTATAAACATTCCCAATAACTAGCCTACTATGAAAAATATTTGTGACTATTCACGAAAGCACGATTAAATCTTCGATATTGATACCTATTATCGACTATTTGCGACAACCCATTTTCTCTTTCGTAAAAAATTATTGCATGATATAACAAAACACATACAAGATATATAGATATGCAGAAAGAAAATAAATCATTGTTAAGAATCACTTAGAAACAAAATCTGTTTCTAAGTGATTCTTAACAATGATTTATTCAGTTATCACTCTTTCCACAATTTTTAATTATGTGCTTTATGTTATTTAAAATACAGACAGTTTAAAAAGATACAGATAAATAATATGTACCTACATGCATAATTAAATACGATTAATCGTAAAACAATCAAATTTCAGGCTAGAAGACGACTAGAATCTAAATCATATCTTTTGCAGTATGTTATAAAAAAACTTATAACAAATTAATTTATTATTGGTGAAAAGTTAAACATGTAATAATAAGCGTCAAAAATCTTAAGCTACAATTTCTAATGTTCATTTGCGTACAAAACAATGTCAAATAGAAAATATAATAAAAAATAAGTTAAGTGATATGCAACTCTCTCCTACGCTGCAGAAATAAGGATCAATCTCGCGTTGTAAGGCCATTTTAAGTCTAGAAAGTAAACACGCTACCACGGTAATCTATAGTCAAAATAAAAAATTTATTCTGCAAGTCGCAAGCAGAGCCGATCGCTAATGAATGATTAGCGTGATAAGCCTTAGTCTAATCCTAAAAGCTCAACTATGATTGATTGATTTATTTACGTGAAAGTGCAAAACATTATTTCCTTCTCTACTAATAATACTTAAATTTATTTTGTTTTTCTTAGAATTAAAATTCTTAATAAATTAAATAATATTTAAATAATAGTAAAAAATAAGGATGTATCGGATATCCAGAAAGCATCCAGTATTACCCAGCACTTTTTTTACTATCCAATCGGATAGCCGAATATCATTATTATCCGGGGAGGTATCCGGAAATTCGATATCATTAAATTGTTGATTTTTCCTTATACAAATATTCTAGAAATAAGCATATTCATATGCATATTCATAATACTATAATATTTTATAATATCTTATATTATTGTCGCAAAATTGCAATCTTTTTCCCCATAGGCTTTTTTTAGAAAACATTTTCTTGGAATCCGATAATGTCGGATACTCAAAGAAATTGCTTTCTCGGATATCCTATCGAATACCGGATATCCAACGTTGTATTCTATCCGGATATCCCATATTCGGTATCCGGTAATTTTATGATCCGGTACACCCCTAGTAAAAAATATAAGAATAATATTAACTTTTTAGAACAAGGTTGGAATCAAATGTGATTTATAGCTTCATCAGTAAAAGAATTTGCTGTCTTACTATAATTATTTAAAGTGAATTAATAAATTTTATGTATTTTTAAATTTTTTGTACTATTTTACTTTCTTTACTCATTAGTGAAAAAAAATCAGATCTAAATCCGACCTTTTCATCTTTTTAGATATGTTCCTGAAAAGCCTTACCATTATAATATTAAAAACTAACAATAAATTTTATAAATTAATATTTTTTATAAATAATATTTTATAATTTCTTTTTAGATCCTATTCCAAATTAACATATTTAAATATTTAAAAAAAATAATTCAATACATATAAAAAAAATAAAATATCCTTAAATTTTTCCTTAAAAATTTTCCTTAAATCTTTATAAAAGACAAATGTGAAAAACAAATTGTTTAATTGTAATGCATTGTAATAAAAACGTGATGGACAAATACTGCAATGCTAATATAGAACGAACAATATCCAACGAAAAAAAAGAACATTTCATTTAAAATAATTAGCGGCATCTAAAGTAATATTCTTTCTCGACTTCAATTATATCTATTCAATTATATTTATTCGGACAGAATTAAAAAATTTGTAGTAGCGACAGAACTTTTAAATTAATTAATTTTAATTGTTCAGAAACGTGTAAAAATTGTTAAATAATTATTACATTAATTAATTTTGACCGTTCAAAAACATATTAGAATTATTAACGTAATTTTAATAATTTTGTTATACAGTTAAATCTTATCATATGTTTCATAACAAAATATATTTACATAATATCATTATGAACCTGTTGGCAGTAAAATTTTGCGTATCAAAAGGTTAATGTGCAATTAAATAACTTCACAAATTATGAAAAGTTTGCAGTTAAAATCGTGTTAATACTTCTGTAAATTGTGCTAGCATTTGATTGTTAAATCAATATACGACAATTAATTTCAAAACGATTTGCAGACCAAATTCATACATCGATCGGCAGATATTGCAATTTATTTCAGTCTTCGGACGAGCAATCAAAGCCGATAATTAAACTTCTAAACTTCGCCCGATTGCGGAAAGTGCCACACAGGCAGGATTGCTTCTCCAATATCAATTATGATGGCAGAGAAACTCATTAAATTTATTAGATCACAATGCACTTATCAAATGCGCTTCCCGTGAAAATATTTTTTAAAAATCTTCGTCTAAAATTGAATTAATGACGAATTAAAGTCAGTATCCTTTTAAAAATTAAAAATATTGCTCTCGTGCTCTTACAATTCTCATAACTTACGCACATTAATAGTGCATAAAATATCAGATAAAAGAAATATTTAAAAAATAATATTAAATATATATGTACACTCATACAGTTATTTCCAAAATCCACTCTCTAAAATCTTTTTAAATGAAAGTTATAATCCCATTTACCCGTTTTAATAAACTAATATGTGCGCGCGTATTTACTAAAATACAAAATACTATAAATACAACTCGCGTTATATTCTTTTATACAATAAAAATTTTATTAATAATAAACTAAAAAATTTGATTTAAATTTGTTTTTACGAAAGAAGCTTATTTAAATTGACAGTTTTGTTGCCAATTCATATTTTAATAAAACGCCATTCCACAGTGATAAAAAGTTATGTAAAAAGATAAGAACATTGAATATGTTTAAAGACACATATCTTTATGAATAAAAAAAATTATAAATCAACATTTCTCAAATCTGTCTAGCCTATAATAATATTTTAGGGATAAAATATATTAATGCAGCTTGAAAAAATATTCTGTGTTTAATGTAGTATAAAACGACATTATAAAATGAGATTGCCGCTATGTTCATCGTTAAATATACATAGACTTTATGTGTCGTTACGATTGTTATGCGATCCTAAAAAAATATACAATCATAAAATACTTACCTTTGCCATGCAACTGCTGTCGATTCGTGTCGGCGCGCAAGTTCTCGGCCGTGTGAACCAGCTCGTCCAATTGCGGTTTCTTTTGTTCCAGCTCCCGTAAGACGTTCTGAAATATAAATCAAAATAGCATGAGTTATTACGAAGTTCTAGTTCGGTTAATAACCGCCGTAGTAAGATACAGCAACTGCGAAACCGTGGCATCAGGCAACTGCTCGCTGCATGCAACGGTGACGCAGCGCATAGCCCATAATCGATGGCAGCGTCGAAACTGCTGCAAATTACAATCTAATGCCTGAAAGTCCAGATCGCTCGGACACACGCACGTTCTTCACCCAAAAGTTTAATGTACGTGTTGGTGAAAGCACGCACGAGCTTTTAAGAGACATCAGGCGTTTAAACTCCCTTCATTCAGTCTTCGTACTTGCTGCAAATCGAGTCAATTTCCTACTTCGATACATTGATTATCGACATAAAGTGTAATCAATTTATCGTACATTGCACCATGCATGTACCAACGTACAGTGTTTCGACGTGATAAACGTAGCACAAAAATTTTAGAAACAATTTTTTGTACACAAAGAATGATTTTCCTGAAATATCTAAAAATTTAATTACAGATATAAAAATAATTTTGCTAGATCATTAAAATAATTATGTAGAAATCGTAAATATAATGAGCAATACTGTAAAAAATTTTGATATTCTAACAACCAGTTTAAGCATTCCATATAATTATTTTGATAGTTCAACAAAATTATTTTCAGATCTGTATTTAAATTTTTAGATGCTTTAGCAAAACTATCCTTTCGCATGTTTGTAAAACTAGTAATTAATGAAAATTTAAAGCTTTAATACAAGAAAATTAGATTTGTAAATTCTTATACTTTAAAGAAAATTTTTTCTTACATTTTATATTCATATAAATTGCTAAAATATAAAAAAATTTTTATAAAAAAAAAGTATTCACTTCTTTATGTTGTATAATACCGGAAATCGAAAGCACAAACTCTTAAAGCGAGGTAATATCTTCATGTAATATATTCCACGAAACTTTCAGGTCGATCACCTGTTTTTGCCATGCTGATGTAGCTATCTTTTACCGCACGAACCTATCGATCGCTTGTAGGCTTTCGACGACCGAACTCTATTCTCTGAGCGTTCGTTGTAGCAACCACTACACGACCTTTCAGAATAGATATATAGTATAGATCATTATCAATCTCCAATGTGGGCCAATTAACATGTAATCTCATCTTAAAATTAGACGTTAGTCTTGGAGAGATACTTCGAAATATATTATAATAAAATTTAACTACGAAGTTATACAATATTAATTCTACAATGGAATATAAAACGCGTAAAATTCAAATTCTATATATTCCAAATAGAAAAAATTACTCGAAATGAGCAAACTACTTATCGAAAATTTCATTGAACAATTCTCTATTTTAATGTAGAAATATAGATATTTAATCTGGCTTTAGAATTTTGCTTTAGAATACTAATAAAACATGATAATGTCGAGATGAGAAAATGTTTATGGACGCTGTCGGTTTCGCAAGAGGATTACGATAACAATAACTATGTTAAGTCTCACTAATCCGCGTTATTCTGACTAAAAGGATACTGAATGAGTGTCTTCCCACACAAGTGTTTCTTGTCCGTGTTCTAATCCGGTTCTCGCGCTTGATTGCTAATAGAATTAATTTTCGCGATATTCACCAAGCATGAAACGTTCATTAAATCCAGTCTTCGTTACATTTCTTTTCCAATATCGCCAGGAAAAAAATTAAATCTCGACGAATAAAAAGTTTCGAAGAATATTAATACCAACTTCTACTTATAAATCCAATAATCAATTCTTTTCCTTTTTCTGTTCAATTCCTTCATTTATTAAAATTAGGAAATATACCTTTAATCGACAATTAATATACCAAATACATAGAATTCTTGAAAATTTTATCTTATTCTTGGTAGATTCATTCAATTTCGCTAAAGCCTAGGGATTTTCTCTGTTCGTACGCGTATATAATATATAGTATAACCGCATTGTGCGTGTGTGAATGCACAAATTAGTTAGATCCCGGAAAACTGCTAGATTAACTTGTTAATCTAACTAATTCACTTTGTCTACTAACATTATAATCGCACGCTTAACTTAGGTATTAAATATTTGGTACAAATCTTCTCCATCCAATGTACGAGTAAATACCATCTTTTAACAGATGAAAACATTACTAATTGTCACTTTTCATTTATTAGTTTATTTTTAAAGATGATCGATCTTTTTTTTTTTATTTTGATGAATGCAATTGACGAAAATGAAATGTTGAAACAGTCATCATGCGATGACGTCATCTATATTCAAATACCGAATTAACATTCCATGACGGCATAGAGAATCGTTAATCCACTTAACGGTACTTTTACTTCCGCTTCCTATGTAAAGTGGAGTTATTTACATCCCTCTGACATAATCGATCGCGTGTTACTTCCGTGTCACCAGCCGCTCGGAAAGCTGAATACATACTCGCTTTCCAAAAAGTTCTAGTTACGTTCCAGTTAATACAAGGGGGAACACATGCAATTTTCTTATGTCTTCATAAAGTATCGGAAATTTTCAAAGTTTAGAATTAGGTTTGTTTGAAATTTGTTATGACAATGTTATGAACAAGTATGACAACAAATCATATAAATTTTTAAACAATAGCTCATATTTTATGCAGTAACTTGCAAATGAAACTTTCTATTTAGCTTCCGCTATTATTTTCATATCTTCTTTTAATCATTTTTATCATTTTCTTCACATTTATATACTATTTCTATAGTCACAGAATGAAAGACAATGTCAGTCAGATCGAAGAGTGATCGTACGACATAGATAGGACACGTTAACCAAGCACTCCACTCCAATCCATTCAAATAGCAAGAGCCAATGGCCTGACACATTTCCATTCCCCAGTAGTAACCAATGGAAATCCCGTAGGATTGAATTCGATGAAACAGAAGCCGCGAGAATTTCACTGTATATCTGATATCCTATAGCCATTGTGAACGTTATCGTTTTTGTTGGAAAGAATAAAATTAAAAGTAGCCGTTAAGATTTTCGCGCTTTCTTCGAATGCAAAAAATCATTCGTAAGTCCACGTCAATTTCAAAACGTTGCAATAAAATACATCGATTAAATTAGCAAGCTAACTGTGACTTGTATTGTAACGTATCATATGACGGTATATATCTCACAGTGTATATGATACACTGAATAATATACCAAGCTATGTTATTGCTTCTTAATAGCATAAGCTGTTGATCTTCATCTGCATATATTAATGTACAATTTCGTGGTAATTCTGATAGAAGACCGACATGAAAGCTGCATGTGGTAGACAAGCATTATTGTTTCTGCTGCGGATAAATTATAATTTATGCTGTATTTGTTTTCATAAGAGCAAAACATCATCACAAGAGAAATAGACCGTTGATGGATATATGATATACAATATATACTACCTATATCTTACATTAAAGACTTGATCAATAAATCCAAGAGTTAATCCAAAAATAAAATATAAGATAATAATCAGATGAATTTTATTTTTCGATATATTATTATTTAATTATCTCATTTGATTATTCCAATAGTTAATTCCTTATAAATTGATAATTTCTTAGAAACAAAGTCTTGAATTTATTTTAACATATAAAAAATAATTTTTGAAATATTATGAAAAAACCTATTATGTTATAATAGCTGAACAAAGTCTGCTAAAATAATTATACTTGACGTTTCGCCAAATCCGCAATGAATTTACTGCTATATTACTTAGTACTGAATTAAGCGACGTTACAAGATAACTCTGCTAATTTCCCCTTAATGACACTTTCCTTCATCTCCCATCGGGCATGTTAAACTTCATATACCGGCAATTAAGTTTTAATCTTCGCGGAATGACTTCGATATAACCTGCCAGAAAGTCTGTGAATAACATAAAAGATGCAGATTCAACAACTTGACAAATGCAACTCACGAAATAAAGCACTATAAATAAGTCTTGCATAATGCAATATAAACTTAATTTGATATAAACATTTTAAACAATCATTTTATATACAAACTATATGTTTATTAAAACACAATAAAATTTTAGTAATACAGCATAACTTGAGTATAGCAAGAAATAAATTCAAGATTTTCAAAAAATCGATTTATAAAAAATTATTAGATTAAAATGAGATAAATAATAACATGAATGCTATAAAATAAAATTTATTTAATTATTATTTAAATATTTTATTTTTGGATAATCTTAACTGTTAATTGATTAAATCTTCAATATAAGATATAATATATATCCATCGGTTTGTTTTTTATGGTGTCTTGAAATTTATCAGTGCACAACAAAATAGTATAATAAATTAATATAGTAAAAAAAATAAAATTCTAAAAAATTATAATTTCAAGTTAGATCAACAAGACAAAATCAAATGAGAGAAATAGAAAATTCTATTTTCGAAATAAAATTTAATACTTTGAAAAATATTTAATACTTTGACTGAGGTACTGTAATATTTTTCGTAATAAATTATGTACAAATTTTTAAGATTATTAGCGTCATTATTAAAATTGATGATTAATCTAATTTAAAGATACTAATATTTTAATTTCAGTTTGCGCATGGAAAATATAAAATAATGCGATAAAATTCTAACAAATTTTGGAAATGATAAGTTTAAGTAAAAAGAAACGTCCATTTTATAAAATTTATTTTTCTGATAAATGAACGATTATTGTATAGCCATACTATAAGAATACTAAAAGTATCTTTTATTTCGAAAAGTAAATTTTGAAAGTTGTTCGTACATACAGTTTTAATTTACTTTATTGTAATTTAAAGTAATAATCAGGATTTATAATTGTAATGTATTTTTTTATCGTACGCCTCCGGTTTGTTTACTTTCAGGCAAATAAAATTTACTATAAGTTTGACAAAAATAGCCAAATATTTTTACTAGTCTTGCAAGATAAAAATTAAACCATTTTTGTCCATGCAACTGTTTCAAATCCAATAAATAAAATCAGCGTGCAATTTATAAAACTGAGAAAAAAATGTATTCAAAAATTTTTATATTATTAATAGATATATAAAATTTTACATTAATATTATTAAGCATTAAGATTCAGTTTAACCGAAAATAAAAGTATTTTTTTTTAATTGATTCTAAAAAATATAAGAAATATAAAATTAAATAAAAAATAACAACAAAAAAGAAAAAAAACGATATATAAATTAAATACCGACATGTTAATGCATTATATCGTTGACATATTACACTCATTGTTTAATAATAATATTAAGCGTTTTATGTATACATTATAAACGACAGAAATGAAATACCAATTTATTTTATAACATATCAGCAAATTTCTTTTTCGCTGCTTTACATTATTATTTTCCTTGTTGTATGTTCGTTATATGGAATATTTTATTTCTGCTTTCGCGATACAAATAATAAAATATTCTGAAACTCAACAACTATTAAAGCTTAGAAGAATAATGATCATGAAATGCCTTGTTTAAATATATTTCACGTACAGATAAAAGGCACATATTCTGCGAGAGGGGGAACTTCATTCACGATCAAACCACGTAAACGGTTCCTCGAAGAAAATTGAACATGAACAAAACTTTTGACGTCCCATTTAGCGCAATCCATCGAAACGTTTCCGCGGAGAAGCAATTTACTGAGAAATAAGTAAAACATTCAACATAAACTTGGAATTCTTCAATGCTAGACATCCCAATAACGTCTATCAAATCGCTCAATGCTAGACATTTTGAAAAAATTATATTTGTTATTCGTGTTGCGAAAAAATTATGCGACAGCGATAAGTCAGCAATAAAATTTACATCAAATAAGTATAACGTAAATATTTTTTACATTCAAGAGAAGCCACAAATAAATTTTACAAGACGCCTTAATGGAAAATTATCTCTCTTTCTTTACATAATAGTCATACTTAACACAAATTTTTGTTGCATAATTATGCATAATGCCTTTTTTGTATTTATCAACTGATTAAAAAATATTTAAAGAAACGTTTGAAAAAAAACTTGATAAATAATAAAAGAACCGTAATACAACTTATGATAAATGCATCTCAATTTTCGACTTGAAGATATATGGCTAGTTAGAGTCATCGGTATTTGGTAGAATAACTTTTCCAACTATGAAATATTCCCTCATAAGCGACACGATGCATCTTCCGCGGTAATGTCGTTCATTATCCAGAGTGCAACCATAGTAAGATGCGGAATTTATTCGATCAATTTATACGTATTATTTGATGCAACGGAAGGACATAAAAGATATGGTTAACATTATTCAAATTTCTACTTTTCTTTTTAGAGAATTAAATCTATATCTCTCTAGCAATACAATATAATCGTGATAGGAATCCTCAATCATATTTTTCTATTATTGTTTTCCACATGACAGCGTAATTATTATAAAAACATGAAAAAACAAGACCTATATGCTTCGGGAAATTGAAAAATCGCGAAAAACTGCAAAAAACATGAGTAAACGCAAAAAAGTTGGGTAGCGTTATATAATACGCGAACAAGGAAGGGCAAGATATCGAATGATGGCAGAAACCGTTACTTTTCTGAAGAAAATAAAAGTGTGCTAACGGAAAAAGAAGACAGAAAAACCGGGAAAAGAGAAATGATTGCACAACAGAGAGTCTTGCTGAGCTGACTTACGAGCGACCAACGAAAAATTTCACTGCACCTTCATTTCCTTCGTATGTTTATCCGTAACGTTACCTCGTCGGTGGTTTTAGTAAAATATTTCTGCGAAGATCGTAAATTGTTCTCTCGCTCAAAGCGCGCGCAAACGTCTTGTCTCTGTGTGGTGATAAGAAAAATTCGAGCGTGCCTCAAACGATACCATTACGGTGTCGTCATGAACAAAGCAAAGGAATATAAAAATATTGGACACGAACGCGCCGAATATTTCTTGAAAGAACGTATCGATGGCAAAGGCAACGCATCTTTTTCCCTCAGCTGTTATTCGACCGATAACGATATCTTTTGCGCAACGTTTCTTCACTAAGGGTGATAATCGAAATATAGGCTGCGGTCTTGTAATCATGATTCTGTCTTTATCATTCATTAGATGTAAAATAAGAATAGAACTACTGAAAAGCGCTGAAAGCGTCCAAATCGACCGCAATTATAGTTACCAACCAAAACTGACAATATACTAGTAATTATATAATTATAATTTTTACATACAAAAAATGTATACAATTTTATACGTAATATATATAAAAACTACGAATCACAAATAATAATAATTATAGTAAATAATCTAAATTATAACACACTATATACATAAAAATAAATATTTAAGCAATAAATAATAAATTAGGAAAGTAAAAATAAGCTTGTTATTGCCGCCGTTAAAACTGCCGTCAGTATTTTTATAATTAAAACGTCAGTGGTTCGTATCTCAAAGTATCAAAGCATTATGCTACATACATTTACTTTTTCCTGCAAACCCTATCGTGAAATATCAAAATAAATATCAAAAAACAAGTATCTAAAACGAATGAAATTCCACATCGAATACAGTCAAAATGCGGTCAATTTCAAGTATTGAAAATGTGTTCTCCACAAATGTAACCCGAGTAGAACTCACTAATTTCAAAGAGCTATCCGCTTTGCTCCTTTTTATTCACTTACGTTAAAACGAAGTTGCAGGGTGCCAGTATACATAGAGGATGCAGCTGACGTACTAGGCTGAGACTCCTTTCGATCCATCGCACAGGTTCTCTCACACTTTGCGTCGTGTACGAAGCTTTTGATAGCTTCCTTTTTTTTGTCTTTTATCGGACACAATCACTTTATGCTCGTGTGTCTAGCTGGGTCGAACAAAGCACATCAGCGACATTCTGCTGATGCCTCTCCCGAGAAACTCACTCGTACTTTAACTGTTGTCGTCGTTAAATCGAAGCAGTTTTACAAGCAGCTCACGTATAAGTCCATATTAATAAAATTCTTATTATTTACATAACATACAATTTTTCGGTTGCTCTGGCCTCTATCGAGTAATCAAACGTTTATTTTCGTAATTTTACACTGAACACAGTAATCGTCAACAACGGTGCAACAATAACGATTAAATATAAACGCTTTTAAAATTGTAAAATTCCCATCGCAACTCGTCAACATTAAAAATATTGCTTTTATCTATCAGATTTTATAACAAACGCGTTTTTAAGAGCGGACCTAGATAATGTGGCATATTTTTTTTCAGTAACAGAACACATTACATCATCTACATTATACAAGCCTGCATCAATATTTTTTTGCGGCTAAGGTATACAGATATTTCCTAATTTCTATTTTCCATAAAATAAATTTCTCACGTTATCCATCAATACTGTTGCCGTAATCATCTACGTATGGTTTAGCGTAAAAAACAAAATAAAAACTAAATATACGGTCATCATCTTGCAAGCAACTCCTATAAGGTTTGTCGATCGATACTAAGCATCAGTTTTTAATAACGCTAAAAGCATCGATGCAATGCTTAGAAATTAAATCTGCTAAAAGAAGCTTTTCTTATAGAATGTCACATGCGTAAAATATATGAATCCAATTTTAACGTATCTCATATACAATTACTTAATGCCGATTATTATTATTATTATTATTATTATTATTATTATTATATATTCATTGACATTTTCTTTCTTACATAATAAATAAAATTGCATGGAAGTTCAAAATAATAATGATATTTTTCCAAGCGAAAAATACGTTGCTTCTAACTAAACAGAAAGATATCAAGAGACAAAATGCCAAACCATTGTCTGTCAGACTGTCTGGTCGTATCGGTCTACATGGCCTAAATCGTTGATGTGACATATAATGCGAATTTAACGGCTACCCACAATGTCAAAACTCCGAAACGTCCGAGACAACGCATAAAAGATTCAATTTCATCACAACGAAAACGTTTTTGCAAATGAATGTGAGATATCTCGACATTGGGCATTGTACAAAAAAAAATAAAATAAAATTGACCGATGTTATTTGAAAGTAAATATACTATTTCTATATCAGCGTAAATGTTTGATTCATTTAACAACCAAGATATTTACAATATCTTGGTTGTAATAATTTTCATTGTTAACTCTTGAAACAATTGTCATTTCGAAATTAGTTGCTAAAAACTTTTTCAGTATATTTAACATCGCAATATATTTCTCCTAATATCTAATTAATAGAAAAATTTCACGTTGCACACAAAGAAAATATATAATAATTATAAAATTTAATATTAAATATCAAGTATATACATAATATTATAATAACTTACATTTTTAATGTCGAATATAATATCGAATATAATATTGTATCGAATATTTTAATATAAAAATTTGTATATTTAAATAGACTATTTCTTAAACTACACTATAAGTAATACTTTTTATGACAATCAACAATCATATTTATAAGATTTAAGATTGACTGTTTTATATATAAAATACATATTTTAACACGTTAAAAAATAGTAAAATATTTTTATTAAAAAAATAATAAATGCAACGAAACTTTCTGGATTTATAGAATTTTCTATACAGAAACGTAGCATTCAAGTATAGCATTCAAAATAATAATTCATAATGTAATAATTCGCTATATTATACTCTATATTTCAATATATTTATTGAAATATCCATTTATCGAATCAAATTTTTAGAAATTTTACTAGAATAATTCTCGCATTCTGTTCTAATAAAATGCTTTAGTTTAGAATCAATCGCACAGCTCGAGTGGACAACTCCACATCAGTTCCTCGTTTTACAATTCGATATTCGTCCGGTGATGCTGGATTCTCGCCGCGACAAGAAGAGAGAAAGAGACAGAAAGCTGGATATGCTGTATCGATTTTCGTTTCGTTCAGTATTTCACTGGCTGCATCCCTAATTTTCATTGGGACCCTTCCATCAAAATTGCATTATCGATTCCATGCACGATAACAGGTCTTTAATATCGACAACAAGCGCATTCAATTAAACACAATAGGGCCTTGTGAGCGAAACAGCAAAGGGTCAAATTTTAAATCGTTACATAAATGATTATTCATGAGATTTACGTTCTAAACCGCAAGTTGCATGTGAGAGCAAACGTGATAAATAAAACCCAATGTTGTAAGTAAACGGAAACGATAATAATAAACACATTTTTCGAAGAATTTAAAATCAATTTTTAACCTTGCAAAAAATTCATTCGCTATCTAATTCTGTTAATGTTAATCAGAGAAAATTAGCATTTAATATCACTTAAATTTGAAAAAAAAAGTAACCATAATGTATAATCCCGACGAAGAGTATCAATGATATCTCGCGAGAATCTACAAATACGGAATTTCAGATTTTCGAATAATCAGCTTCCCATTCGTTAACAGGGCAAATATTTATCATCCTCTGTACACCGGCTAAATAACCATGGTGCAAACACTGTCATACGTCGAGAGCTGCATTGACACTGAAAATCGCTTACCACGCCCGAGGGTGAATACAAAAATTACAATCAGCAGCTTAACGAAAAATGCGTACACGTATAATCAGTCAATGATCATATCGACAATAATTAATAAACAATCACGACGCCACTGCACGATTTTCAGACGCGTGTACTTCGATGAAAGCGCGTGGTCGAACTGAATTCAGCATCTGATACTGCTTCATGGGTACCCTTGGTAACTAGGGAACGATATATATCTATCCTCTATCCTATGGGATACGCAGCCCATAGGGTGCAAAATTCGTGGTGGAGGGTGCCGCTTAGCGAAATCTGCGAGCTGTACGAAATTTGAAGCGCGGATTTGCCCGTTCCGATTATAAAGAATCCATACCAAATCTCTCATCGTTACTCAATGTGTTATAATAAAAAAAATTATCGTTTTATGTAAAAAATATATTAGAATATTTTCCACTACATAAAACACTTTTTATTACAATAACAAAAAAAGAATAGATATTCAAATATTCTATTATAATAATTTAATTAATTTCATTTCGAAATATCAAATTTATACATCTAAAAATAAAATTGATATGCATACAATATGCATATAAGTTAAATAAATCAGCTTGGCACATTGATTGTCTAGTTTTCATTCAATTTTTTATCGATAAAATACAAATGACAATTGCAATGATTTTTAAATAAAATTGTAATGAATAGATATACAGATCGCGTAATTTTGGGATCTTTAATGCAGAACGTGTGTTTCAACCCGTCACTGCCATTACACCTAATCCGATGGAACTGGGATCGACAAAGAAGATGCGTATTGCGCACACGCAAAATATCCCATCGTAATAACAGAAATGTAAAGACTTTTGACCATCTTTTGAAATTGAAAATATATTACTATGTAAAAGTTCCAGCATGACAAATTTATAATATTCATAAATCGTATGTATGATAATTCCCCTATTATTAGTAGATGCATATTTTGCACTGTTAAAATTTAGTTATATTATTTCCCACTCTCTCTATGTGTGTGGGTTTGTGAGTGTATCTGTCAAAACATATATTCTACAAATTTAAACATATTAATATAAAATAAAATTAATTTTAATTTAATGTGTTTAATTAATATAACACTATCTCTAATTAGATTGTAGCATCGTATTATACTCCAACATTACTTTTAACGCTAAAATTACCGATGATGCCATATTGACTCCGCTAATTATTCAAATTTTATTTTTGTATTAAATATACAAAATTAAATATTGAAAATATGTGAATATAACACAAATATAACTTTAATGATATAAATAATATTAAAATAAATTTTCATCAGCCAAAAACAAGGATAAGAAATTATATCAAATTGGCATTTTCGGCAGTTCCAGTGTTAAAGAGATCGAAAAAATTATTTTGAAGCTATACTTATAGATATCCTTCTAGCACTTTTTTGTACAAAAAAATGAAATTTAAATTTAACTTAATTAAACTAGAAAAATATTCATCCACTGAATATCATGTAACATTAAATAATAAAGTAAAGCATTTTCTTGCAGGTTGCAGATAAGTTTGCCTAAAAGTATTGAAAAAAAATTTTGCGAGAAAAGGCCAGCAACTCGCACAGGCATGCTTATCAACTACGAATATATTTCCCCACGCCGCATCGGGTCGTCGAGTTTCATGATTGCATTTTTCGTCGCCTGCGAATGTACCAATGAAAGATGCAAGAGGTGGTATGGATACAAGAAAGTGAAATAGAAAGAAATAATAAGTACATACAAAGATAGCAAAAAAATACGAAAAATTTTAATAGTCGACACAACATGCTATCAGTATTTATCAGTATTTATCAATAAAATTGTGCTCATGAGTGTTGATATGTCTCAAAATTCTAATTATTTTTATATAGCAAAATTAATTATGTAGCAAACAAACGTTTATTTGGCAATTATAAAATAATCAAATTATTAAATAATTTTGTAAGCAATTATTTTACATATTATATAGAGTAACTCTGATATATACGTCATACCTTTCAAAAACTTAATTTATTAAGTATTATTTACTGTATTTATTTTTTTTTTTTTTTTTACTGTGTTTATTAGTAAATGAATATCAATAAAAATTTTGTACTGTCTATTATTATGAAAAACAATATTAAAAATCCGAAATATTTTGAAACCCTTGCATTTTTGCCGTATATTTCCCATAGGAGTGAGATATACGGCAAAAATGGATATATGGCTACTCATAGAGAGAGAAATATATATGGCTTATAAAAAATTTACAAATAATGCATATAAATAAGACGTATAATAACACAATAAAATGTGTTTATAAAATGTGTTTATAAAGTTTTATTAAGGAATAAGAATGGTAAATATATATATGAAGTAATAAATAATTACAATTTTCCTACATATATTATAATACAAGTGTACATCAGATACATATTTCATATAATGCGTTTTTTTCATTTATTTCATTTATTGCATTTAATGTGAAACTGAATTCAATCTGCGCACTTTGTATGCTTTGGGCATAAATCTCGCTAAAAATGCCATATATCACTAACTGGGTACAAGACAACAAATTAAACAAAGAATAGAAAAGCACTTGTATTTTGCTACACAACATGCTTTACTATTCCATTGCACGTATGTATTACGAAATAACCACTAAGTCTTTTACACGCCCTACATTAATCATTTTGTGTAGATTATAATTTATGATGGCATTACTTATTACAGTGACAAATCGATTCAACTCACAATAATTTTATTAATATTAACATAGTTACAGTAAGAAACTGAAATCATAACACAATATTAATATAACATAAAAACATGTAATAGAGTAGTTGCGAGAAAATTACCCCTATTCCTTCTATTTTTTTCCTTCTGCAGCGTAAATTCCAGCATATATTTACCAGAGTTACTCTACATATCGTAATATTTATTAAATTATTATTTTAATTATTTTTATGACAACTTCCTCGCGAAATAATTTTTACACATTTATACAAATTCTATGTTATATAATTAAAATATCATTAGTTTCTAAAAACATAATAAATTTCTAAAAAAATTTTTTATTAAGATTATTTTAAACAAAATAATTTTCTCTT
>NW_017259213.1:2793246-2798770 GCF_001594045.1 Atta colombica | reverse complement strand
TAAACTACACAAATTATTATTTAACATTTTGTTTTTTTGATAAAAATATATAATCCACAATATGAGTCTGTGAGTGTACTACGAAAATAACTCTGATGTGTATGAAGATGTATAATATACGTCACAAACGCATTTGCCATTAACTGAAGTACACGAAGACTGACTATACGACATAAAAGCAACTGCACACCTTTCTTCCTCTCTAAGCTATAAAGGAATTGCATCGTGATAAAACTATAAAAAAAGTGAAAATTATTTGAAAAGGGACCAATTTAAAATGGTCAAAAAAATGAAAAACCTCGCAATCATTATTCTCTTTGGGGAATAATGATTTTTCGTTTTTCTTTATATATATATATATATAATTTAAAATTAAAATTTTATTTTTTACAGTGTAGCGTTCATATACTTAAAGAAAATTTTTCATTTCCTGATTTATTTATTTTTTATTTGATTTTGAGAAATTCTATGTTTTAAGTTTTAATTAGATTTGAAGCTAGCAAGAAATATATTTAATTATATCGAGTTTTGATGAAGTTTGTTTTCGCGCCACTAGAGACTATAATTATTTTCGTAATTTATATCGTCAGACCGATAACTTTTAAGTACAATCAAGTTTATACTTAAAAAATTGAACTGTGATAAGAAATTTATTGCGTTATTCTAGATTGAATCTTATCTGCTATTTTTCTGAGGATATAATGAAATTATCAATAAAATTTTTTGTATTTTTGGGAAAGAACAAAAAAATTTTATTTTTACAATATTAAAAAAAATATTTGTAATATACTATGTAAATAAACAATTGAATTCAGTATCGCAAACTATTTCTAGGAAAAAGAGTAACATTGCAAATTGTTTTAAAAATCTTTTAAATCTTTTTTTAAAAAGAAAATAACAATATTTAATCGGAAAGTTATTATCAAGATCAAATTTTTGTTTTTCATTTTCTCTTTACGGAAAACGACGTATTGCATAAAATATTCTTGAAATTATAAAGTTTCTAGTTTAAAGTATGCATGATATTATATATTCCAGGATATTTAATTACTGCATTTTTCTCTGCGGAAATTTTTTCAATTAGTGTTGCAAAATTTTAGACATTTTATAGCTAACGTTTTGAACAGCACGAAAGGTTTATTATAGTGCCCGATGTGAATGTTACATATAGGTATATTACGTAAAACAAACCAAGCTTGTTAAAAGCAGTATCGCAGAGAAAAATCGATAAAAACATACCGTTTAATATAATCATGAAAGCATAAATAAAGTTTCTTAAATGTCTGCATTTAGAAAGTTCTTTTTTTCTCTTATTTTGATTTTTTTCATATAATTTGATTAATTTTCATGAGCAAAATTTTATTTATTTTATCACATTTATGCATATTTAATTTAAATTTTATGTCTACATCAGATATAAAATTAGTGCTAAATACATATTTACATCACAATACTTTCACAAAAGATTGTAGCAATAAAAAAATTATAATCAGTAATTTTATAATTCTTTTAAAAATAATGTAATATTACTTTATTTATTAATCATATTTATATCTAACTGTTAATTTAATCATTTTTATGGTAAATTTTTATTAAAATATTTGCTTTATAATTTTTTATTTTATCAATTTTATTTTATTCAATAATTGATTTTCAAATTATTTATATGATACATATTATTTTGCAATAATTTTTTGTATATGTAAATATATTTTATACACATTATATATATATATATATACACATACACACACACATATATAATTAAATATATATTAACACAAAAATGTTAATTTTAATATTTTTGCATGTCTTAGAAAGTCTCCACTATATGACTGTAAGTTAAAATTAACATTTTAGTTTTTACAGTGTATGTATGATGCATTAAGTAGCTGAAACATTTGCAAAATTTGCAAAATAGAAAGTAGGTTTAACAATATTTTATCGATTTCACAATCTCGACTGAATCCAATAATGTCAGTGATGATGCCCGCAAAATTACATACATATAGATGGATTGCGATTTCACCCGAAGGTAATACACTGACAGAAAAGTGAGATGAGAAGACGGTGAATTTCAATTTTACCGTAGAAAATCTGTGACACTCCGCATGTCACCACGCAAACGACACGTATATCTGTATATCCAAGCTGTAAGCTCCAACACGCGTTATGGAACGAGGACGACTATTCACCGGATACCGGCATAACCGAGAAATTGCGAGATCGTGGAAGGTTCTTCATAACTACAGGCGCGCGCACGATTCCCTGACATTATTACTTGGCAAGTCCTTCTCGGGACGGTATAAGGAGTGCAACCCTAAAATCCTTTGGGCGCGGACGGGAGGAGCCGCAATGGGATGGTGCGCAGAGTTATCAGACACCAGCAACAAAGCCGTACGGAGGAAACGGAGGAAATAATGGAGAAGACGTTTATTGCACCCGGTGTGAAGGACGTCGTCCGAAAAATAAAGAAGCTTGTATCGTATAGCTTGAACGATAACGCATACGAAACATATATAATCGCTGGAAACATATATAATCGCTGCAAGACTATAGGCAAGAGAACGGTTTACAAATAGTATAAATATTGTTACGATAGTGATTCCAAAGTTTCTTTCTTTATTTATTAAACTACATAAGATCTTACTACGTAAGATTTTTTCAATCAAAATCAATATGATAAAATCATAATAATTATAGCTAGTCGTATAGGCTATTAATCCAATTATTTAAATAATTAAAATTCGATAATTTAGATAAAAATGCTACAAAGAATAGTGGTATATCGATAGTATATGATTTAAATGTATGTGTTAAACAATACATATATATGTATTACAAAAATTAAATTAATAATAAATTTGCTTTTGTAAATATTATATCCGAGGGAAGCACATTCCTTAAATAGCATTGCTCTAGAAATTTTATCGGTGACATCATAAAACGATGTCACGAGTATAAGCAACACCGTTATTGTAGCATATTATTAAATTTCTTCTTTGCGTCTTTATTTATACTAAAGGTATACATAACTGCGTATTAAAATGAAATATTTTTCATGGAATTATATATTTCAAAAAAATTCACAGAGCAAAGAAAATTTTATCTTGCAAAATATTAAATATTAATCAATGCTCACAATATCAATAAAAAATAAAACAAATATTTATTTTAATGTTAATATTATTAACATTAAATTAATTAATTAAATGTTAATTTTAACATTTCATTGCTATTTGGAAATATTATATAAATAATTTCTTTTATAAATCGAAAACCTAAATTAATTGATGTCAAATAATTTTAGATATAAAAAAATTATTATTATCGGAAAGTCCTAGCTGAACGAAAGTAATAAAAAGTTAATCTATATGAATAAATAAAATAAGTAAGGAAATAATCAATACAATTAAAGCTATAGATCTGATGCCTAATTTCATTCGAAACATGTGGAAATATTTATCGCAATAAATTCTTTATAATTTTTAATTAATATATGTATGCATGCGTCACGTTACTTAATCCATATTCGTATATTAATTACTCCATTTTATAAAAAAATTTATTGCTTAAAGTCAGAATACTTCTCGAGTGACTAAAAGCACATTTCATGCTAACATGCTTCCTGGATCTCATAATTGGGCTTTGTTGGACGAATCCTGTTACGTAGCAGGTGACGACAATGACTTGTGTAATGCTAACAGTGGAGCAAGTTTAAGTAAGCTCATGAGAATAAGAGAAAGATGAGGGTAAGATGAGAGAGAGAGAGAGAGAGAGAGAGAGAGAGAGAGAGAGAGAGAGAGAGAGACGGACAAAATCCACTGACAATTACATCGAGTGTAATTGTAATGAGATTTGAAGTGCGAAACGTTAAATATCTCGCGTATGGAACTACGTAGTCTTCTCCAAATGTATAATTAGTCCCCGTATTTATTCGGAACGATTTCCGTAAAGAGAACGATATAATTCTAAATGTTATCAACCTATATGGAAAATCCAATACATTTTCGGTAAAATTTCTGTATACCTTCTGCGCGCCAAACTATCTCTTCCTCGGCATCCTCACAATCGGAAATCAATAGCAATGCCACAGTAACAAACCTATTGTTTTCGGTCATCCCTCAAAATGCATTCGAAAATTCCGAATCTCCGTTCCGTACGTATAAGCAGAAAGAAGACCGTATGATTTGTCATTTGTCAGAATACAATATCACTAATCAATCAAGTGCGCCATTTGTCCCATTCACAACCGCCTGGCGCATGCCATGAGAAAAAAAATGACTTCGCTTCCATTCAAATAAAGAAGAATTCCTATTCCGAAAGGAAATCCTATCACGCCGTTTTTTCCCGAAGCTTTCACATCAACGAACAAACCTTTCATGTGCGCAAGGTTATTTTTTTCCGACAAGAAATGCCGCCGAATTGAAACTAATGATTTGTGTCATTTCCCTATCGTTTTTTCGTGCATCCTTATAATCACTTACACGTTATGATCATAGATTTGAATTAAATTGTATGAAAAATAAAAAAAAAATTATCTCTGACAAAGTGCGCCATGAAATAAATGAAAAAAATATTTAGCGCAAATTAAAAACAGTAAAATCTTAGAATTAGAAAAAGCTTTTGAAAAAAAAGTATAATGAGACTATTGCATCCGCGCGCAAAAGAATGCAACTCGGAACATACCAGTTCCTCGAAACTGTTTTCCAAGATATAAATGAAAGGCAAGGGGAATGAAGGGGCACGTAATAATGTACCTCGGTCTGAGAAAATTTACAGTAAACGTTCATATTATTTCCGCGGTAGAGTTTTTCATGGAAGAACATTACTACGAGACTATGATAACAAAAAGAGACCCCAGATATTCACGGGGATGAGAACATGTAAAAATATCTCAAAGTTTTTATGGAAAAGTGAAATTAACGACATTCTATTAATATAAAAAAAAATGACAGTTCCAGCACTTTTCATAGCTCTATAGTTCCTTATAACATTAAAACAGAATTCCGTATTTTATATTAAATCAAAATTGAAAATATTGCAAATATCGCTAACTTCGAGAATTTAGCATACTTCCTCTCAAAAAATATAAGAAAAGATAAAACTGTAGTAAATATTTCCATATTTACTACAGTTTCCGTTAATATTATTCGACTTTTACCAAGATATTATGTAATTTAAACATTCTAATTATCTATTTTAATGTACTTTAAATACAGAAAACAACACGACACTTGGAAAAAGTATTATATATAATATTATCGTACTGATAATTTTAGCAACATTTCTTATTAATTCTAACAGAATTCTATGTTTTACAATAATTTTTAAACAGCGTTCCAGTTGTTATTTTTTCAATTATGTATTAAAAAAATTTTGTATTAAAAAAATGCGAAAATTTTTTTATTTTCATAACGAAATGTACAACTACAGAAAGTGGAAAATGGTAAAAATACAAGAAGTTTGTTATTATTACGATTTCATAATTATATATATCTATAAAAATCTCAAGATCGTTAAA
>NW_017259213.1:2785412-2793146 GCF_001594045.1 Atta colombica | reverse complement strand
AAAAACAACGTTCAATTGAATAAAATCAAATTTAAATATAATAAATATAATAAAAAAATAAATACAAAAATATCAGAGCTTTAAATAAATTTAATACATAATGTTTTTTTATGCGCGTGCGTTTAAATATAACAAAAAAATATCAATATTATATGTAAAACTATTATAGGTAAAACCTAATTACCTGCTGTATTGAATTATTCTATTTATAAAAAATCAATTTACTCGATATTTATTTAACATGTGCAGTTATGTAAAGTTAAATAAAAGCAGTAAAACCCGCAATTACTTTCTTACCAACCAATATAAATATATGATGATCTTAATAAAGTAAAGTTTCAGCTTTAAAAATCTCTTTTTTAAATTGTGATACGAGAATTTTTAACACAAAGTTATGAGCAATTAAAATCAAATGATCCTTTTATTTTTATAATCCGCATAACTCAAGAATCAAAAATCGTAGAAATATTTTTAAAAAACGATTTTGTAAGGAAAATAGCTTTGACGTAGTAGAAAATTTTCTCAAATTTGTTTTGGGCACGTTAGAAACTCACAAAGTGAAAAGAAAATTTTTCGTCTTTTGCAGCTCATAGCTGCAGTTTTTTTTTTTGGTATGAAAAAATTACCAAACTCGTATAAACTTAAAAAATGTGGTAAGCTTTTAAAAGTAGAGATTTCAAGCTAAAACTCTTTTTTTTTAATTTAAATTTCATTCATTATTGACGAATATATTGTATATATATACAACTTTGAGCTAAAAAAACTTTAGAGCTAAAAAAAAGCAATTACTTTCTTGCTAACCCAATACAATAAAATTAATAAGTTTTGGCGTATAAAAATTTTGGCGTATAAAAAGAAGTACGACATCACACACATCAATCGAAATAAATTTTCCTCTAATTTATATTCCAATTTATTATACTCTACACTGCGTAGCTGCGTAAAGCAGCGATTTCGTGTCGCTTACAACAATTCTGGATATCGATCCATTAAGTCCAATGCAATTAACAACCATGGCGGAATAACGCGCAGCACGACGTCGACGCACAAAGGAAGGCGTGGCAATGTTCGTCGGACCCTTAATGCCAATGCCAATGTCAGGGTTTTCCCGGTCAATCACCTACACTTCCCTATCTTTGCATCCCGGAAGTTTTATGCACCCATCGTAATGACTTCGCTCTTTCTCGTGGTTAACAGCCTCGCTTTTCATCGTCCGGCGATAACTTTTCCACTTGCGGTATCACGCTGAATTGACTGTGAAAAAGATAGAGGAGCATTTTACCCCTGCAGCAAGCACTTGAGTCGAACCTTGGGGGTTGAAGTATCGACTGCATTGCTGTGACAGATCGCAAAGTTACCGACGTTGGAACTTCTAGCTTTCTCTGCTGCTTTTACCGTTTGTTCGTTCATATGAAACGACGACGAAAAACCACAGTAATAAATATTTAAAGTTTTGCAATATTTTTTTGAGAGGGTTCATTAATAATTAAATCGCAAAATAAAATTTCTGAGTTTAAACCACTTGAAGAAAGTCGAAGCAATAAAACAGCGTATCTAAGAGGTCTTTAATATTTTAATTTCAGGGCCGCTCCGATGGTATGGCTCTTGTATTAATATAAAGATAAAAAGATAGAAGAAAGAAAAAAAGGCAACGGCCGCGCTTTCCAATAATGCCACGCAAGCATGAACTAAGCAGCTTGAAAGCAATTGCTGATCACCTTTACAGATTACCTCAGCGAATTGCGATAAACTTGAAAAATGGCAATGTTTTAGTAATGTTTCAATATAATATATTAAAATCTTTATATTTAAATCTTTATATTTATAGTTAATGCACATGCAATAGAACTATGAACGTTACATTAAGTTTTCTGTGATACACGCAAGTAAATTATCATATAACGAATATTTTCCTTTTAAATATATATAAATAAATAATTTTTTGTTACTTTTGATTTAAAAAATTGATTCGTCATTGAAACATCATTATTAATTATGTCCAATATTGATTACACATTTTGATTAATTAGTTTGTATATATTCGCAAATTATAAAATTATTTTTACTTGAGAATATATGTCCAATATTACTCTAAATAAAAAAATATTTATAGTGACTAATGATAATGATATAAAAAAACAATCTTCATCAAAAAAAATCGCTACATAGATCGAATTATTTCTAATAATTGACTTACCTTCTGTTTATCCAAAAGATGCATGATTTCATCGACATCGCCGACGACCACAGATTGTTGTCGCAACATCTCTTCTTCAACCGTGAGCCAGTCACGTATCTGTAATAGAACCAGACAAACAATAATTATAACAATATCTTATGCTATAATAAAAATTTATAATATAAATAAATAATCAGAATTGATGTAATCACAATATTTTAAATAACTGCAGTTATGTTAGAATTTTTTTATTTAACAGTATTTTTTTATTGCTCGAATATATATTTAATTATATTTATATATTTAATATATTATATATATTTAATAATATATCAAAATTTTTACCCATTTTGCCCTTTTTATTGTAAAAAATATTATTGTGATATAAAAAATAATGTAATTTACTGATATAAATACAAAAAATAAATTCAAGCAAACGTAATTTCATTCCAAAACAAGTGATACTAAATTAATTAACATATTAATCTTTGATTTTCGATCAGTTTGCAAATCGATAACTCATTTTAATGAATTAAATACAAATTAACTATAGCGATTAACTCATATCCTTTAGCAAATGTGTATCGATGAGAAATATCTCCATCGTTCGAAAGTGGTTCAAATCAGATGAAAAAGAGCGAAAAAAGGGAAGGGCACAGGACCGAATTGGGATATTTGCTGCCGGAAATTAGTAGGGAGTGTCCGTTCGTAAGTGGCCGAGTTCGATTTACCTCGACATTCGCTAAGCGTCAAGAACAAGCAAATGCTGAATATACGGGACATTTCCTAAAACACGTCAAATTTCAGAAACGTATGTCCTGATAAATTTGAAGATTTTCTTAAAGGTAAAATTTTTGAATACAAGATTTTGTGTTCACAGAAACCAATATATTGTTCATAATAGTTCAAGTAGATAAGTAATCATGTGTGAAAAATTACTTTCAAAGAGAATAATTTTCGATCATGAAAAAATCCGCAACACAATTATTTTAAATAAATCAAACGGCTATTATAAAGCATGAAAGAACATTCAATTGCATCATAAATTTACATTTTCCAACAATTATTATGGCGAACAATTTTTTCTTGCAAATAGCTCTATTGGTGTGTTTAATTAAAAATCAAGGCAAGTTGCGTAATCATATTTCCATTATAGCTACGAGAATTGTAAAGCCAATAATAATATAATTTAAAAGCCCGTCCACACGCGCGCGTGTAACGCTTCAATAGCATCGAAAATCTCCGCTGGCGATTTTAGCGTGCAAGTTCGCTGTGCATAGAATTCTAGTCGAAATATTTCAAAAGATCATAGCAGTTAAATAAATATTTATGGCAAATAACATATTGGAAAAAAACCATCCTGAAATTCTCAACCTAACGTCGACTGATCGATCGGTCGGCGATGCAACAACAAGCATGCAAGAAACCCAAACTAGCATTTGAGAGGATCGCAAACGTGGAACTTTCGAGGGAGTCGATAAATCGCGGAAGAGATAAACCGTAGTGCTACAGGAAATTAAGGTCTCGCTCAGTCCGGCAACCCCCGGAGTCTGCCACCTAGACTAAGCTCTTGGTTCGTTCCGCCTTTCACCCACCCTTGTCCGACTCGAAGAGGTCTTGATTAAGTACCCGTTGTCGAAGAATGATCATATCCCTTGTTTTCGCCTCAAAATGGACCGTAGAGTCACATTGTATACATTTTCTTATAATTTATGATCAAATCATTTTTTTTTTAATTAATGTAATTATTAATGTCGTATAAATATAACGTTAAAAAAATCTTTTAAAAATTATTTTAATAAAAAAAAAAATAAAAGATACAAGCCAAATTAGAAGTAAGTGCTTCTATTGATCTATATTAATGTATTGAAATATGATGATGTTACAGAAAAACAAACGTTTTCAATCAAAATTTTACATCAATTTTACATCAATTTTTGCCAGAATTTTAACAAAATTTATAGTCATCTGAAATCACTACTTTACTCTAAAAATAAATAACTCATTATCATATATATCGTTATATTACAGTACCGCCGGCATTAGCATTATGTAAGGTGTTTGACTAAAACCTCTTGAATGTTGTTCAGAATCATGTCCTGGATAACATTTGTCAAGATCAAAGTCATTGGAGACTTTACCTTTTATTTTCATTTTTATGTAAAAATGAATTCTTGGTGCAAAAAATTCGGCGGTATTGTAACTTTCAAACCTTACAACCCGAAAAATACTTAACGAAAAATAACTTTATTATAGTGTTTTGAAAAGCTCTTGACACCAATTATTAGATTTTGACATTAAAAACATCATTTCCACAAAAAATCAATTTGATTTTGATCTGATCTTGGCGATGCCATCCAAGATCATTACGCCAGTAAATAGATTTTTCGAAACTGTACAACTTTTATCTGAAACACTTTTTCCTAAAATGCTTAATTTTCGAGATATTTCGCCGTACCATTACTTTTTATACCTTTACTTTTACCCTGTATAACCAATATGTATTATTATTTTCATATTTTTCAAAAATCATAAAACGAGATTTTCTCTCTGAGAGAGTTTAACGACCAGTTTTAACACCCGAGCAATAAAAAAAACGCGATAAAGCATACCTTCCTTGAAAATAACTGCGTCGAAAGTAATGCTTAGCAACGATCGAATCGCGCGACGGTCCATATTTTTATTATTACGAATCTCGCGAGCTTTAACCGTAAAACATTACATCAAAAACCGTTTTTTTCTTCATGAATACTAAAAAAAAAATTGCTCTTAGCTTAATAATCAAAAACATATCACAGCTAATTGTCCGCAAAAATTTATGTTTTATAATATGTATATATGTATTATTGTACTTTATATATTATTATTATATGTATATGTTTATAATATGTGTATATGTGTTATGTGTATATTATTATTATATGTTTAGTAAACATAAAATAAAATAACTGTATATTTAAACTTTGTTTACTATAGTTATTTTATATATAAATATTATAAATCGAGACGCAGTAGCATTTTCCCATCAAGTATATTTTTGTAGTATGTTATGAAGGGGATAATACCATGTCATAAGAAAGAAACGTTACAGCATATCCTTTACAGGAAAGAACTCGCTCAAAAATTGTTTTGTTTAAACAAATTGATTGTTATAAAAAAATGCATATATTGGAAAAGAACAAATTTTTACAATTAAAATGAGATAACAATTAACATGTCTATAAGTATACTTGATGCATAGATAATATGTGCATATATTTTTCAGCCCAATGTATGTTATTTATATATTCAGATACGTCGTCGTCTTCGCAAAATCTTGTCTTCTTTTGTTGCACCTTTTTTCAAGATCTTTTCTATATTTTTTTCGATATCTTTTCTACTTTTTCTATATCTTTTCTATACTTTTATTGTACTTCTTCTACACTTTTTCTGCATCTCTCGTATCTTCCCCGCATCTTTTTCCTATCTTTTATGTACCTTTTCTGCAGTATTTCTACATCTCTACCACATCACTCTAACTTCTCTCCCGCATTAATTTTGCATTTTTTTTTTGCATCTCTCCGTATCTCTTCTCATCGTTTCTTTTGCATCTCTTCTACACTTTTTCTGCATCTCTTCTGCATTTGTTCTGAATCTCTTCGCATCATTTCCGCACATCTTTCGCAATTCTTCTATATCATTTCTGCACCACTTCCATCCTTTCGGCACTTTTTCCGCATTTATTTCACACATCTTCGCAACGTTTTGCAACTCTTCCGCACTTTTTTCGCATCTCATCTATCTGCATACATTATCTATTTACATACAATATTTACTTATATATCTACATTATCAACCTATCATTGTTATTTATCCACTTTCCGATGTTATCTATTGTTATTATTCATCAATCTATTATTATTTATTTATTTATTTATGATATTTATTACCTATGTTATCTATCTATTCGTCCATGTTATCTATTCACTTTCCCAACCTTTTTTGCATCTCTTTTACATGTGCACAACAAATACGAAAAAGTTGCATTAAAAATGTTATCACGTTCAAAACGTGCGATAGCACTTCGCGTTAATTACTGCCAAAATTGTCATTAAAAAATATGCAAGAGAACGAAAATAAAAAAAGAAAGTGACTATTTCACAAACTTCACGTATTTGTATAGATCGAATGAGAGCGAATGAGAGTTAATAGAGATTGATTGATATACAAAATATTTATATACTTCGTGGAAAAGAATGAGAAAAAATATGTAGCAAATAAATGCTATGATGAAACAAATTTATATATTATACTTATTAATATATTATTAATATATTATACTTATCGGAAAGACATCACAATTTTCTTAATTATTTTCAAATATCATTATTTTTATTATTATATTACCTTTATCGTTGTTATTATCACAATATTATCATTTAAATATGAATATAAAGTATTACTAATAACAAGAACTTAAAAATTCGTGAAATCTATCGGAAAAGACATTAAAAATGTAAAAAAAGGCGTTAAGTATATTTTGCAGAAAAAAGATATTATAAATAATATTTTATCAAAAATAATTCCAGATAATTCCAATATTGGGCCAATATTGATAGACAATTTTTGCCCAATATTGGCTATAGATTGTTTTTTCAATTTTGGGCCAATATTGAGGAGCCAATTTTTGCCCAATATTGGCTATACATTGTTTTTCCAATATTGGGCCAATATTCGGAAGCCGATTATTATCCCAATATTGATTTGCCCAATATTGCGCCAATATTGGCGTGTTAATTATGCTGCTGGAGACTTTGTTCATTTTCGATTTTTTATTTCTACAATTTTTTGCTTGTCGATGTAAAAATCTCTTTTTAGTTTCCGCGCCTCTCATTATGCTATCTATTGCATTCGTTCTCTCATTTTAATGTGTTGTTATGTTTAATACGCTTTAAATGTCATCCGTACTTTATGTAATATATTATGTAATAATTATGAAAAAAAAATTATTCCATACACATGTCTTAAAGGATGTCCAAAGGACGTCTACATCATAAGGATGCCTTCAAGATGCCGCTCAGGGAATATACAAAATAATATTTTATTATTAATCAAGCTCGCTACATGCAAACATAATGATCAATAAACACAAGCAATTATACTGATTAAATCAAATGAGAAAAATATTTTTCTTATTATAGAAATTAGAAATAAAAACTTTGAATGTTTCAGCTATTTTAAACCTTCATCGGTAATCATAACTACGATAGATAGTAAATAAACAAAATCGAATCTGCAAAAAATTAAGAAAAATTTTTTTTTAATTAACGGCATAAAACGATATTTAAAATGATGAAAATACAATAGAATGTAATACGAGACTTAAAAGCACAATGGATATTGAGCGTGAAGAGATCATGATTAAGATTTGAAAGAGTCAGTTACATAAAATTATTGCGACTTATATATATTGACATTATATATACTTATATATAATGATTATATATACTTATATATAATGACATTATATATACTTATATATAATGATATTCTTAATTACATAATTATATACATAT